>NW_026652276.1:165320253-165331088 GCF_009828535.3 Hylobates moloch | reverse complement strand
TATTTTGAGACAGAGTCTCACTCTCTTGCCCAGGCTGGAGTGCAGTGGCGCAATCTCGGCTCACTGTAAGCTCCGCCTCCTGAGTTCAAGCGATTCTCCTGCCTTAGCCTCCTGAGTTTCTGGGATTATAGGCATCCGCCACCACACCCAGCTAATTTTTGTATTTTTTGTAGAGACAGGGTTTCACCATATTGGCCAGGCTGGTCTCAACTCCTGACCTCAGGTGATCCACCTGCCTTGGTCTCCCAAAGTGCTGGGATTACAGGCATGAGCCACTCCACCTGGCCTACTTTTATATTTCAGGGTTTATATTATGAATTTATATTGTTTTAATTATAGCTACATGTAAAGCTACTGGAATATATAGAACATAGCATAAGAGTAAGTTTGGATTTGACTCTGGTATAGTTGTTTTAGAACTTACTTTCTTGAAAGACTTCTTTCCAAGGGCTTGCTTTTTAATGATTTTGACTGTCTCTTTTATAACTTAATAAAACATTTGCAGCTACCTTTCGCTAAAATTAATTGATGCTTATCCCAATTGTTGTATTTTTTTACCTAATTGCTACACAATCAGTATCTTTTGATTTTGCACCATTATTCAATGCAATTACCTGAAAGAAATGTTTTTTTTTTTTTTTTTGTCAAGGCTCACACACCAGAAGAACTACTGATAAATATTCTTTGTAATCTTCTAGAAATTTTAGATGCATATATGAATACATATATACATAAATAAATACTGTTTTTTTGCTTTTTTGGTAGAGACAGTCTTGCTGTGTTGCCTAGGCTGGTCTTTAACCCCTGAGCTCAAGCAATCCTCCTGCCTCAGCCTCCCAAAGTGCTGAGATTATAGGCATAAGCCATGGAACCCAGCCCATAACTTCTGTAAACAAACAATATTATACAAGCACGTTCACACTCACACACACTATTAGGCAACATGAATTTTCATTTTAAGATATGTTATAAGAATGATGAATGAGGTTAGAAGCACAGTATCTTCAGCTATGCTGCTTCTAATTGAACCCCAATTCCCACATTTACTATGTATGACATCTTGGGAAAGTTATTTTACATCTTAATGTGTCTCAGTTTCCTCATGCTTAGCGTGGTGAACAATACAAATGTCTATCTCATAGAGTTGATGTGAGCTTTCAGTAAGTTTGTGTATGAAAAGTACTTAGTTATTGGCAAAGTAGAGTCATTGTATTTAGCTGTTACCTTTTTATGTAAGGGAATATAAATTTATTGTAATATTTTTAGACTATCCCATCTTAATATTACTATAACTTATTGATCCCCCATTACAAGCCATTGTGTTATGTCCCTATTTTATATTATTGAAACAATGCTGCAAAGACTGTCTTTATTATTAGGATTTTGTACGTGTGAAGTAAATATATAGGATGAAGTCCTAGAAGTATAATTCCTGTGTCAAAGACTACATTGCTTTTTTTGTTTTGTTTTGTTTTGAGACGGAGTTTCTCTCTTGTTGCCCAGGCTGGAGTGCAATGGCGCGATCTGGGCTCACCCCAACCTCTGCCTCCCAGGTTCAAGTGATTCTCCTGCCTCAGCCTCCCGAGTAGCTGGGATTACAGACATGCGCCACCACGCCCGGCTAATTTTGTATTTTTAGTAGAGATGGGGTTTCTCCATGTTGGTCAGGCTGGTCTCAAACTCCCAGCCTCGGGTGATCCATCCGTCTCGGCCTCCCAAAGTGCTGGGATTACAGGCATGATTCATCATGCCCGGCCCAACGACTACATATTTTAAGTTTCCGTGGGTGTTGCTAAATTGTCCTTCAAATTTGTGAGATTGCTTTTCTCCTGCTACTCTCTCCAATACTAGTATTACTGAATTTTTAAGTTTTGCTAATATGATCGGTGATGAATGCTAATTTTTATTTTAAGTTATATTGTAAGTGGAGTTGAATATTTATATTTTTGAGACATTTGTATTTTTTTCTCATGAACTACATTTCCATGTAATTGATTCATTTTTCTATTGGTTTATCAATGTTTTTCATATTGCTTTTGAAAGAACAGTTCGTTGTAAAATAACCATTAGCTGGTTCATTTGTGCCATGAATGATTTTCTCAGTTTATTATTGACTTCTTTTCCTTTATAGTCATATAGATTGTTCCAGTTTTTATGTTTTCAGATTCTTATATTTGTTATTTTGTTATTGCTTCTGAGTATTATGTCATTCTACAAAAGATCTTTGCCAACATCGGATCACATTTAAAAAGACTCACTAATCTGTTCCTAGATCCTCTTGTAATTTTATTTTTTACCTTTAAATCTTAGATCTACTAAAAATGTAGGGGAGGAAAAAAAGTCATCTTCTGCCCTCTTAAGTTCAGAGTCTGGAACCCAGGAATCAAACTAAAGACATTAACAGGAAGAAAAATGTTCACTTAATACATCTGCATGGGAGTTCATGACAAAATGTGACTCAGGGAGGTGGTTAGAATTTGGGGCTTATATACCAACTTAACAAAAGGTGATAAAGTATGGAGAAGTAGGCTGGGCGCGGTGGCTCACGCCTGTAATCCCAGCACTTTGGGAGGCTGAGGCAGGTGGATCACGATGTCAGGAGATCGAGACCATCCTGGCTAACACAGTGAAACCCCGTCTCTACTAAAAATACAAAAAAAAAATTAGCCAGGTGTGGTGGTGGGTGCCTATATTCCCAGCTACTCAGGAGGCTGAGGCAGGAGAGTGGTGTGAACCTGGGAGTCAGAGGTTGCAGTGAGCCGAGATCACGCCACTGCACTCCAGCCTGGGTGACAGAGTGAGACTCCGTCTCAAAAAGAAATGTATGGAGAGGTAGCTAGAGAAAGGAAAGGGGTTTGGGGCTTCTGTGGGGCAGAGCAATGGGTAACTTGTGGGAAAGTAACTAGAAAATGTATAGTAATTAAGAGTTGTTTACTAAGGTTTGTTTTGCAGATTAGAGGTTGTCTTTCTGATATGGAAGAGGAGAACACCTTCACAAATGGAAAAATATGTCATCTTTACAAAAGGAAATTTATGTCCTGGTTTTATGTTTATTTTTCATACAGATGGGGTCTCACTCTGTTGCCCAGTCTAGTCTCAAACTCCTGGGCTGAAGTGATCCTCCCACCTTGGCCTCCGAAAGTGCTGGGATTAGAGGTGTGAGCCACCACATTCAGCCTATGTCCTAGTTTTAGACAGAATGTTGCAGGTCACAGAACAATTGCCTTTAGTTCAACACAGTTCTTAGTCTAAAGTGGCATATTTTGCAATGGCCTACTCTGATTCCCTTCACAGACTCACATGGTGAAAGTAATTAGGTGAGGATCTAGCTTTATTTTTCTTCATAAGGTTAGCATAATTTCCTAATACCATTTATTGTATAATCTATCTTCTCTTCATTATTTTCAAATATTTTATATCTCATAAACTAAAGTTTTATATATTTGAATTTGTATCTTTCTGGACTCTCTGTTTCATCAATCTGTCTACTCCTACACTAGTAATAACAATTATTGTATGTTTACAAAACTTTAAATTTTCTCTTATATCTAGCTGCTCTCCCCCAATACTATTTTTATTCAAAAATTTTTAGTTTGTTAGTGTGTACTTTTTCCAAGCAAATATAAACTTTTTTATCATATTTCAAAATAAAAATAACATTTGTTCATTATTTTGTGAGAATCCATTGGAGTTTCTGAGTTCAGTAGGACTTAATACCTTAAATAGAACTTAATTCCTGAGATAATCAGAAATGAGATATTTTCTTTCATTTTATTTTCTCTCATTATTGTATATATATGAAAATGGATTTAGGTTATGTTTACTAGTTTTATAACCTGACTTCTTAGTTATACTGCTAATCTTTTCCAGTTTATTTTTTAGTTATGTCCTTTGCAAATTATAGTTTTATCCTTTTCTTTCCAATGTTTATGCTTTCATTCCAATGTTTATACCTTTTATTATTTTTTTCTTGTCTTATTTCACAGAATGATTCCTTTCAAATAATGCCATTTTACTTTTAACCTTTTAGAAGGACTTTATTCAAAATAAGCTGTTTGTGTAAATATAGAGTTGGCTTTTGATTTTTAATTTAGTCTGAAATTTTCTTTCCCTCAAATGTCTGACTTCAGTAAGCAATGATTGTTATGAGATAAATGTTTGCTCTTAATTATATCAACTTCTTTTTATATTTTTTTGTTTCTAATAATCACTTTGTTTTCTGGTTTTTGCTTTGTGGTCTGTGTCTTTGTTACTTTCACTTAAGTGGTGATCTTCAAACAGTTAACTTATATAATCTGTGATTTTTAAAAATCAGTAGACTTTTACCAACATGTTATTGAATATGAGGCTCTTACTTTACTTCCATTTTTTTCCCTTGACTTCCCCCTTATCTTTTTGACTTTTGTTATTTTACTGAGTTAAAAGATAATTTTTAAGAAAAAGGAAAATTATATCTTATACAGATTTAAGAATGAATGCACGTTAAAGGATTTCTTTTCGTAGTATAATATGAGGGAACTGTAGAGGAAGAAAAAATAATTTTTCCTATATCCTCTGCATTGTTAGCTGCCCCCCCAATAACAAAGACAGATTAACAAGAAAAAACAAACAAAGTTTATTAATATGTACACCTCTTGTATACAAGGGAGGTATGTAAGAAATAATGGTAAATCTCAATGAGATAGCTAGGATTCACATTTAAATAACATCTTCAGCTAAAAACAAAGAAAGATGTATGTGAGGCCACTTGTGGGGAGGTGAGCAGGAAAAGCATGGTGAAGAGTAAGGTTTGTTATGCAGATTTGAGTCAGTGCCTTCTCCATTGATAAGAGTCTGTTATGATTTAGTAATTCTTCATTTCCTTCCACAAAGAAGGAGATACTCTTATAAATGGAGCTTTTCTTCATAGATCTAAGTTTCCCTTACAAAACAGTATCTTCTACTCTGTTTTTAGAGCTTCTAATGTGTCCGCTGTTTCTCAAAATAATCAATATGCAAAAGAGGCATGTTTTGTTTGGGGTGGCATTCTGGTCTCCTACAGTCATATTTTCCTACAGAACCAAGTAGATGTTATAACAGGTTCAGAGAAAGTCAAAACAGCAGAGATTTATATGAGATAAAGAAATGTCCAGATGACTTGCAAATGGAACAAAACTATTTTTCCATATGGGGTAAGATGTCAATTAAAACATTATCAGGCAGGTCAATTTACATATCTGCCTGTTAACTATAGTTTACAAAGAGTTGAGAAAAAGCTCAAAGACAAAGAATAAGACTAGAATCAATTAATTCAGAAGGGTATGCAACTTCATCTATTCCTAACAAAGCTTAAAATCAAGACCTGAATGGATCAAACTTTCCATATAATTTAACCATATCCCAGAAAAAAAAGCTTAAGGATATTTGTAGAAACACAAAAATAGCCAGCAGTAACAGGGTAAAATTCACAATATTTGACATTCATTCAGAAATTTCCAGGCATGCAAAGAGGCAGGGACTTTAAAAAGAGCATAACAAAGAGAAAAATCAATCAAAATTGACCCTGCAATGACATAAATGGAATAATTAGTATACAAGAATATTAAAATAGTTATTTTAACTGTGTTCCATATGTTTTGAGGTGCTAGAGAAAAACGTATTAGGAAGAGATATGGAAACTATGAAAAAGATCCAAATCAAACTTCTAGGGATAAGCACTATAATGAAAAATGAGATGAAAAATGTACTGGATGGAATTAACTATGCATTAGACAGTGAACAAATGAATGTAAGTGAAATGTAAGATACAGCTGTAGAAACTTTCCAAAATGAAACAGAATAAAAATGACTGGGGAAGAACTCCCTGAAAGGTGCATTAGTAAACCGTGAGATAACTTAAGTGGCCAAATATGTAGTGACATCAGCGGGAATGGTGGGATAAGGCACTCTGGAAATCCTCCTTTTCATAAAAGCAATACTGACAAAATGGTCAGTCACCTTTTTTCAGAATTTTGGAAATTAACCAAAGTCTTGCTACAATTATGAAGCATTTAAGAAAATGACCATAATAAGCTCTGTAAGAACAGCAAATTTAGTGGGATTTTAATTTGCTCTATTACCTTTACCTTCTCCCCTGCCCCCAACAAACTTCCCAGTGCCATGATAGCCTTGAAACCAACAGCCTAAAATCACAATGAAAACCACCACCTTGGCAGCCACTTCAGGGGGCTTATAGTATTGGATTGCCTTAGAAATCCCATTTTCATCGAATTGTCATTATTTGACCTGTATGGTGATTGTCTGGATAACCCCACTCACAAAGATTATTTTTATTTGACCCAACTCAGTGCTAACAGGTTTTTTTTGGCGGGGGGGAGGTGTGAAAGACGGGTGTTTGTCATAAACACTTGCTTTACGTTTCTGATGTCTTACTGGTAGATAGCAGTTAAAACAAAAAATAGGACTAACCAAAAAACTTAATAGGAGAAGCTGGGGAATTAGATGTTCATATGACGTTTGAAGGAAGTTCTGACACATTCTTGGAATTTAGAAGACTTACATGCATGTGTAGAGCTGTGAGCATGCTTGGAAAATACCTAAGAAGGCCCTAAACTCTCACCTTAGGCTGACCTTGAAGCTCTGTCTAAGCCAGAAGTGGAGGCTAAGGCAGAGTTGTCTGCTGCCTGGTGCATGTTGAAAGTGTAGAGGGTAGAGACCTGGTGTAATGGCTGATTGCTGTAATCCCAGCACTTTGGGATGCCAAGTCAGGAGAACTGCTAGAGGCTTGGAGTGGGAGACCAGCCTGGGCAACATAGTGAGACACTGTCTCTACAAAAAAATTTAAAATGAGCATGGCATGGGGGCGTGTGCCTATAATTCTAGCTACCTGGGAGGCTGAGGTGGGAGGATGGCTTGAGCCCTGGAGTTTGAGGCTACAGTGAGCTATGATCATGCCATTGCACTCCAGCCTGGGTGATCCTGTCTCTTAAAAAAAAAAAAAAGTGTAGGGTGGAAGGGATTTCTTTTTTTTTTTTTTTTTTTTTTTTGAGATGGAGTCTCACTCTGTTACCCAGGCGAACTCGGCTCACTGCAAGCTCCGCCTCCCAGGTTCACACCATTCTCCTGCCTCAGCCTCCCAAGTAGCTGGGACTACAGGCGCTCACCACCACGCCCGGCTAATTTTTTGTATTTTTAGTAGAGACGGGGTTTCACTGTGTTAGCCAGGATGGTCTTGATCTCCTGACCTCATGATCCGCCCACCTCGGCCTCCCAAAGTGTTGGGATTACAGGCGTGAGCCACCGCGCCCAGCTGGGATTTCTTTTCTCATCCATTGCAAGGTTCATGGCTGTAGTCCCATAACAAAAGACATATTAACAAGAGAAAAGCATATATATTTAGCAATATTTTATGTGATATAGGAGCCTTCAGGAATGAAGACCCAGAGAAACAGGTAAATCTGTGTATTTTTATGGACAGTCATGCAGAACTGTGATTGGAGGACAAAAGGGTATGATCTAATGGTAATAAACTAGGGGAACTTGGCAATGTCTATTTTTTCAGATTCTTCTTCTTGTCCCTGTGTGAGATTCCTTGCCCCCTGGTATAGGGCAAGACGCTTGTCACATTACGTTCTTCAAGGGAGAAGGGAGGGAGAAGGTTACACAGTAACCTAGGTCTTATGGCGTGTTTCAAGGAAAAATGTGAGGAGGGGAAGGTGCAAGTGGCCTCTTGCTTCTGCTGTTTCCTCAACTTCCAAGGTGCCATATTTTGGGGTAGCATGTCTTGAACTTTGTCAAAAGTGTACCTTAACACTTCAGAGCTCTGCTGCAAAGACTAGGAAACATAGTGGTTCCAGGTGGTTCCAGGTCATTCCAGCTTAGCTAACTGCTAAGCTAATCAAGCAGAGATTTCAGAGGCTCCATACCACAGGGAATATAGACTTTAGTGTAGAAGTCTCTAAACAAACAATCTCAACCACCTCCACAATAACAAACAGCAGCAAGAAATTTATTTGTAATTGGGTTCCAAAAAGTAGATAAGGGATAAAAAAATATTTGAAGAAATAATGCTGAAAAATTTCTGAATTTGATGAAAACACTAAGTTCACAGATCCAAGGAGTTCAATGAACCCAACCACAAGAAAAATGAAAACTACACCAAGTTGCAATCATAATCACATTGCTTAAAATCAGTGAATATGAGAAATTTTGAAAGTAGCCAGAGACAAAGGGAACATTGCACAGAAAGGAATAAAAATAAAGACGACAGCAGATTTCTTATCAGGAATATTGTATGCTAGAAAACAAGGCAAAGACATCTTTTTAAAGTTCTTAAAAAATTGTTCATACTTAGGTAGCATGTATACGCCATAGGCATCAGTTTATTAAAATAGAAAAGAACAATGTGTTACCACTTATCAGTGAGCTAACACAAAATTTAATGCCTATGTTGAAAGAAAGGTTTAGGGAAAAAATTCTGAGTTATTGGATGTAGACAGAGAAGTCAGTCTGTTGCTATTTACATAAGGATTATATACCTAAGGACAGAGAACTTAGAAGGACATGATGAAATAAAAATTAACTTTAGTAGTGAAATCTTGAAAAAATAGGCTAAACATCACTAAAAAATTATTTTTGCCAAGTTTTATCTAAACACATTTTTATTATAAAGGATTTTGAACATAGAACATATAGTATGACAACTTGGGTACCCACCATTTAGCTTTGTAAAATTTTAATTTTTTTTCATGCTTGCTTTGTATTTTTCTATTTAAAGAAATATAATATTACAGACTTAGATTTCCACAGTGTTCACTCCCTAGTATAAAATCGTTTTGTAGCCCTTCCCAGAAGTAATCACTCTTTTGAATTTGGTGCTTTTAGTTACCAAGCATTTTATATTCTTTTAAAACATATTGTACTTGTTATAAATGGTGTCAGATAAATATATTCTTTGTTGAATTTTTTTATTTTGAGATGTGTCTTTATTGATACATGAGCCATAGCCCACTTAGTTGTAATCTATATAGTTAGTACATGTATTCTATTGTATGAATAGTACAGAATTTGTAATCATTTTCTTGTTATGGACATTAAGATTGTTTATAATTCGTCACCATTGCAAACCATGCTTCAGTGAGTATCCTTGTGCATGTTTACATAGGCACGTGAGCAAGTGTTTCTCTGTGTTGTGTGTCTCCGTGTGAACTAGCCAGGTTTTAGGTTCGTATATATATCTTTACTGTTAGTGTCTGTTGTCACATTACTTATCATTGGCCCATACCCACCCTCACATGATTTACTAGTTCCTGTTTTTCCACATTCTCACCCATACTCGGCCTAATGGATGTAAAATGGAATTCATTGTTTTAATTTATATTGCCGATTACTAGTAAAGTAGGACCCTATGTCATGTGTTTATTAACCATTAGATTTTCATTTTCTGTGAATGATGTGTTTATATCTTACCCCCATTTTTTTGTTTGATTTTTATTTCTCTTATTTATATGAATTTGAGAGCTGTCTCATAAAAAAAGGAAAACAAGAGATGAGATCCCACTGTGTCGCCCAGGCTAATCCAAACTTCTGGACTTAAGCGATTCTCCGATCTCGGCCTCTCAAAGTGCTAGGATTATAGGCATGAGCCACTGTGCTCAGCAAAAAAAAAAAAAAATTTGTTTTGTTTTTTTTTGAGTCTTGCTCTGCCACCCAGGCTGGAGTACAGTGGCACGATCTTGGCTCACTGCAACCTCCGCCTGCCAGGTTCAAGAGATTCTCCTGCCTCAGCTTCCCAAGTAGCTGGGATTACAGACGCTCACCACAATGCCTGGCTAATTTTTGTATTTTTAGTAGTGACGGGGTTTCGCCATGTTGGCCAGGCTGGTCTCCAACCCCTGACCTCAAGTGATCCACCTGCCTTGGCCTCCCAAAGTGCTGAGATTACTTACAGGCATGAACCACTGCACCCAGCTCAAAAATATATTGTGAATACCATTTTATTAGTATATTCTCTCAGTTTATAACTTGTATTTTGACTTGGTGTATGTTTCCTTATAATATAGGAGTTTTAAATTTTAATACTATTGTAATGGTTAATACTTGATTTCTTTTTGTTTTAAAAATCTTCCTAAGACCATAAACATTTTCTTGTGTAATTTCATCTAAAGGTTTTAAGAGTTTGCTTTTCAGTTTGTCTTCAATATGCTAATCCACTTGGAATTTATTTTCTGTATGATGTGAGGTAGGGATATAATTTAATGTGTTTTTTTTTCTTTTTTTAAATTTATTTTATGTAAGTAACCAATTCCTCTCCCCCAAATTTTTTCCAAAATAATATTAAAATTTAAACTAGTTCTAAATTTGTAGGAAACCTGCAAAGATAGTACAGAGAATTCCTATATACTCCACACCCAGTTTCCTCAATTGTTTTTTGTTTTTGTTTTTGTTTTTGTTTGTTTATTTTTTTTTATTATACTTTAGGGTTTTAGGGTACATGTGCACAATGTGCAGGTTTGTTACATATGTATCCATGTGCCATGTTGATTTCCTGCACCCATTAACTCGTCATTTAGCATTAGGTGTATCTCCTAATGCTGTCCCTCCCCCGTCCCCCCCAACCCCGCAACAGTCCCCGGAGTGTGATGTTCCCCTTCCTGTGTCCATGAGTTCTCATTGTTCAATTCCCACCTATGAGTGAGAACATGCGGTGTTTGGTTTTTTGTCCTTGCGATAGTTTACTGAGAATGATGTTTTCCAGTTTCATCCATGTCCCTACAAAGGACACGAACTCATCATTTTTTATGGCTGCATAGTATTCCATGGTGTATATGTGCCACATTTTCTTAATCCAGTCTATC
>NW_026652276.1:165059521-165315253 GCF_009828535.3 Hylobates moloch | reverse complement strand
CCTGAGTTCTAGTTTGATTGCACTGTGGTCTGAGAGACAGTTTGTTATAATTTCTGTTCTTTTACATTTGCTGAGGAGAGCTTTACTTCCAACTATGTGGTCAATTTTGGAATAGGTGTGGTGTGGTGCTGAAAAAAATGTATATTCTGTTGACTTGGGGTGGAGAGTTCTGTAGATGTCTATTAGGTCCACTTTATGTAGAGCTGAGTTCAATTCCTGGATATCCTTGTTAACTTTCTGTCTCGTTGATCTGTCTAATGCTGACAGTGGGGTGTTAAAATCTCCCATTATTATTGTGTGGGAGTTTAAGTCCCTTTGTAGGTCACTGAGGACTTGTTTTATGAATCTGGGTGCTCCTGTGTTGGGTGCATATATATTTAGGATAGTTAGCTCTTCTTGTTGAATTGATCCCTTTACCATTATGTAATGGCCTTCTTTGTCTCTTTTGATCTTTGTTGGTTTAAAGTCTATTTTATCAGAGACTAGGATTGCAACCCCTGCCTTTTTTTGTTTTCCAGTTGCTTGATAGATCTTCCTCCATCCCTTTATTTTAAGTCTATGTGTGTCTCTGCACGTGAGATGGGTTTCCTGAATACAGCACACTGATGGGTCCTGACTCCTTATCCAGTTTGCCAGTCTGTGTCTTTTGATTGGAGCATTTAGCCCATTTACATTTAACGTTAATATTGTTATGTGTGAATCTGATCCTGTCATTATGATGTTAGTTGGTTATTTTGCTCGTTAGTTGCTATAGTTTCTTCCTAGCCTCGATGGTCTTTACAATTTGGCATGTTTTTGCAGTGGCTGGTACCGGTTGTTCCTTTCCATGTTTAGTGCTTCCTTCAGGAGCTCTTTTAGGGCAGGCCTGGTGGTGACAAAATCACTCAGCCTTTGCTTGTCTGTAAAGTATTTTATTTCTCCTTCACTTATGAAGCTTAGTTTGGCGGGATAGGAAATTCTGGGTTGAAAATTCTTTTCTTTAAGAATGTTGAATATTGGCCCCCACTCTCTTCTGGCTTGTAGAGTTTCTGCTGAGAGATCAGCTGTCAGTCTGATGGGCTTCCCTTTGTGGGTAACCCGACCTTTCTCTCTGGCTGCCCTTAACATTTTTTCCTTCATTTCAACTTTGGTGAATCTGACAATTATGTTTCTTGGAGTTGCCCTTCTCGAGGAGTATCTTTGTGGCGTTCTCTGTATTTCCTGAATCTGAATGCTGGCCTGCCTTGCTAGATTGGGGAAGTTCTCCTGGATAATATCTTGCAGAGTGTTTTCCAACTTGGTTCCATTCTCCCCATCATTTTCAGGTACACCAATCAGACGTAGGTTTGGTCTTTTCACATAGTCCCAAATTTCTTGGAGGCTTTGTTCATTTCTTTTTATTCTTTTTTCTCTAAACTTCCCTTCTCTCTTCATTTCATTCATTTCATCTTCCATCAGCGATACCCTTTCTTCCAGTTGATCGCATCTGCTACTGAGGCTTCTGCAATCTTCGCGTAGTTCTCGAAACTTGGCTTTCAGCTCCATCAGCTCCTTTAAGCCCTTCTCTCCATTGGTTATTCTAGTTATCCATTCTTCTAATATTTTTTCAAAGTTTTTAACTTCTTTGCTATTGTTTTGAATTTCCTCTCGTAGCTCAGAGTAGTTTGATCGTCTGAAGCCTTCTTCTCTCAACTCATCAAAGTCATCCTCCATCCAGCTTTGTTCCGTTGCTGGTGAGGAACTGCGTTCCTTTGGAGGAGGAGAGGTCCTCTGTTTTTTAGAGCTTCCAGTTTTTCTGCTCTGTTTTTTCCCCATCTTTGTGGTTTTATCTACTTTTTGTCTTTGATGATGGTGATGTACAGATGGGTTTTTGGTGTGGATGTCCTTTCTGTTTGTTAGTTTTCCTTCTACCAGACAGGACCCTCAGCTGCAGGTCTGTTGGAGTTTACTAGAGGTCCACTCCAGACCCTGTTTGGCTGGGTGTCAGCAGCGGTGGCTGCAGAACAGCGGATTTTCGTGAGACCACAAATTCAGCTGTCTGATAGTTCGTCTTAAAGTTTTGTCTCAGAGGAGTACCCGGTTGAATGAGGTGTCAGTCTGTCCCTACTGGGGGGGTGCCTCCCAGTTAGGCTGCTCAGGGGTGAGGGACCCACTTTAGGAGGCAGTCTGTCCGTTCTCAGATCTCCAGCTGCATGCTGGGAGAACCACTACTCTCTTCAAAGCTGTAGGTCAGACAGGGACTTTTAAGTCTGTGGAGGTTCTTGCTGAGTTTTTGTTTGTCTGTGCCCTGCCCCCAGAGGTGGAGCCTACAGAGGCATTCTGGCCTCCTTGAGCTGTGGTGGGCTCCACCCAGTTCGAGCTTCCTGGCTGCTTTGTTTACCTAAGCAAGCCTGGGCAATGGCGGGCGCCCCTCCCTCAGCCTCGCTGCCGCCTTGCAGCTTGATCTCAGACTGCTGTGCTAGCAATCAGCGAGACTCCGTGGGCATAGGACCCTCCGAGCCAGGTGCGGGACACAATCTCCTAGTGTGCCGTTTTCCAGGCCCGTTGGAAAAGCGCAGTATTAGGATGGGACTGACCCGATATTCCAGGTGCCGTCTGTTTCCCCCTTCTTTGACTAGGAAAGGGAACTCCCTGACCCCTTGCGCTTCCCGAGTGAGGCAATGCCTCGCCCTGCTTCGGCTCGTGCACAGTGCACTTCACCGACTGTCCTGCACCCACTGTTAGGCACTCCCTAGTGAGATGAAACCGGTACCTCAAGCAGAAATGCAGAAATCACCTGTCTTCTGTGTCGCTGGGGCTAGGAGCTGGAGACCGGAGCTGTTCCTGTTCGGCCATCTTGGCTCCGCCTCCTCAATTGTTAACATCTTATGTTAGCATAGTTTTAAAATAGACTGTAGTACATATTGCTCTACACATTGTAGAAGTGGTTTTTATTTTTATAACAAAATATTAGGGAATTTTAGTTTAGAATTTTTATCTCTTAACATGTATTTTATAGGTAGTTTAAATCAAAACAGGGTGATTGTGTCATAAATTTTGACACAAATATAAATAAGCGTTTTACCTGAAAAAGATTTGGGGAAGAATCTTAACTTGGCAAATGATGTTTTAGTCTGTTGCCTTTTTATTGCCAAAATATCTTGAATTTCTTTGCAACATTTACAACTATAGATTTTGTTGATTACTAACCTTTGTAGTCAGTTCTAAATTCTAGAATGGGGAAACAGGGAATAAAGGTTTTTCTTAAAACCTACTCCTAGTTTTGCTGCACTAGGCCAAGCACTCTTTTGTTTACTTTTATTCTTTTCTACTGCACTTCACTAATAAAATATGTATACTAAAATTTGGAGACTCAAAAGTGGGCATGTAGTCCTCATATTTGAAATTTAGCCCAAGATCAGTGAAAATCACTCAAGGAAGTTAGTGAACGTAACTTATAAAGTGGTTGCTAGTTTAGACAAGAAGTCAGTGAAATTCATGAAAATGCTATTTTGGTTCAGAAAAGAGAGTTTAGGTTGGGAGCAAGTGGCTCACACCTGTAATCCTAGCACTTTGGGAGGCTGAGGACGGAGGCTCTCTCAAGCCCTGGAGTTTGAGACCAGCCTGAGCAACATAGTGAGACACTGTCTCAGAAAATAAGACAAGTAAATAAAAGATGGATTTTCTAAAAAAAAAAAGAGAAAGCCAAAAGCATAAGGCTGACCCATTTTACTGAGAGTTCAAATTATGGTAATTTCATTCTGAGAAGCCACCTAACACACTTACTGTAGTTGTGCTACGATTGTGAATCTGCCTTCTGTAATCGTTTCTCACTCTTTAAGACACAGAAATAAACATAATTTAGATATGAGTGTATAGCACTCAGATGTTTACTTTTATCTCATGAGAATTGCTAACCCGTTTAAGATTTCTCTTATTCTAATCAAATAGTCTCAATGTTTTATATAAAGATAAATACTTCAGTTTTAAGAATTGTAGCTTACTAGAAATATTAGTCTCTATAATTTTAAACTACAAATAAAGTAAATTTTCTTCATTCATAGTAGTATGGAATCTCTAATATGGGTCATTGTTTTTGCTGGGTCATGGGCATAATGCTTGAAGAACTCCCTCTGATGGGGAAAAAGTGAAATATGATGAAATATTGATAGTAAAAGGATAGATGTCTACATTTAACCTTGAAGGATAAGTAGTTTTTTGGATGGATAAGAGGAATCATGGGCCGGGCGCCACTGGCTCACGCCTTTAATCCCAGCACTTTGGGAGGTCGAGGCGAGTAGTTCACGAGGTCAGGAGTTCAAGACCAGCCTAGCCAAGATGGTGAAACCTTGTCTCTACTAAAACTACAAAAATTAGATGGGTGCAGTGGCAGGCGCCTGTAATCCCAGCTACTCAGGAGGCAGGGGCAGGAAAATCTCTTGAACCTGGGCGGCAGAGGTTGCAGTGAGCCGAGATCGTGCCACTGCACTCCAGCCTAGGTGACAGAGTGAGACTCCATCTCAAAAAAAGAAAAAAAAAAAAAAAGGAATCATGAAAGGGAATTCTGTTCATTTTAAGTAGCTTGAGATCTTGAGATTTCTGGAGCTACCAATAAGAGTGTGTCAGGGCCGGGCGTGGTGGCTCACGCTTGTAATCCCAGCACTTGGGAGGCCGAGGCAGGCGGATCACGAGGTCAGGAGATCGAGACCACAGTGAAACCCCGTCTCTACTAAAAAAATACAAAAAATTAGCCGGGCGTGGTGGCGGACGCCTGTAGTCCCAGCTACTCGGAGAGGCTGAGGCAGGAGAATGGCGTGAACCTGGGAGGCGAAGCTTGCAGTGAGCCGAGATTGCGCCACTGCACTCCAGCCTGGGCGACAGACCGAGACTCCGTCTCAAAAAAAAAAAAAGAGTGTGTCAGAGAGAAGATGGGAAATAAGAATTTAAAAAAATGATATCTTGCAAGATACACTATATTGTGTGAGCTTTATTCTGTGGCTTATAAGAAGCTCTTGGAGGGTTTAAAAATTGAAAGTAAGAAAAAGAAATGTTGGCTGTTGAATCAGAGTAGAATCCTAATAAACAATTTGGTATGATTAGAGTGGTACTTGAGTAGTAGCTGAGAATTGGGATGTAATAGTCAACATAATTTATCAATGAGAAGAGCATTCATCACCTGGGAGAAGAGGAAAGAAACTCAAGTTTTTACCATGGTGTTCTGTATTATGTGCTTTCTCATGTTGAATTTGGAAAGTTTCACTGAAGTTCGTGGCACTGGGAAAACCATCATGCAATCAGGGCATTTTAAAGATAGTAGAGGAAAAATCACACCCGTGATTGCAAATGCTTGTGTTAACTGAATATTGTTTTGGAAGTTGGAAGTTTGAGAAGCCTATCGAACAATATTTCTTTTTTTTTTTTTTTTTTTTTTTTTGAGACAGAGTCTTGCTCTGTCGCCCAGGCTGGAGTGCAGTGGCGCAATCTCAGCTCACTGCAAGCTCCGCCTCCCGGGTTCACGCCATTCTCCTGCCTCAGCCTCTCCGAGTAGCCTGTAGTCCCAGCTACCCGAACAATATTTCTTTTCTCTGACTAATTCTGAACTACTTGAGAAGACAAAAGTTAGAGCTGTAGAGATCAAAGTACCCAGTTAAATACTAGGTAGGAGGTTGTTACACAGGCCCAGTTTCTTGTACCTAAGGGACCAGCCAGACAAGTAAATCACTTTTGCCTGGGTGATGTGAGTAAGAGGGAGGACCTGGAGGCATACACTAATGGGTATCTCTTCCCTTGAAAAATAAAGCTGGGAAAAGGTGATTCCTTGTCTTTTAGTCAGTATTTACTGCTGAGACTGGAAAACATTAATGCAGTGATAATTTGCTACTCTCAGGTAGATTTATTGTAGGTACAGTTTTGGAATTTCAAAGCTGAACGTGATCTTGGAGATCATTTACTTAACTCCCCTCATTTTTACAGATGAGGAAGATGTGGGCCTAAAAAGGTCAACTTACTTAAGATAACACAAGTGGAAGAGCAGATCTTCTGAGTCACCATGCTGACGTCTATTTATAAGTAGAAATGCTAATGCATTGCTTTTCCAATAGAAAATTAAGTGAAATTTCTCATTTCTGTTTTCTTGTATAGAAAACCAAAATATGAGAATCTTAAACACAATAAAGCAAATTAGTATTCTAGCTACTTTACAGTGACTACTACCACTTTTACACATTTCTTTTCAAATGCTTTTTAATGCATACAATTTATATGTGAGGTATAACTGCAGCATCCAAATTGGAATGCAAGAGGACTCACATCTCTTTTCATATGAAAGGGCTCATTTTGCTGCTTGTCTTTTTTCTAGAGAACCATTCTGAAAGAATGCAAGGTAGATATATCAAGAATACTCTGTATCTGGAATTTTTTGCTAACATAAGCTTTGAATAGCTTTGTGAATGTGTACTTCTTTCCTTGAATCTAAAATAAGATTAGACCAGATATGGCAAATACGTTTCTTTTGCCCTTCCCTTAAAGTGATCTCATAGTTAACTGCTTTGGAGATTCTGGGAAGATGGCTGCACTTGCCTCACATTCTTCACCTGAATAATCCACCACAGGGAGCGGCGTCCCATGCCTTGTGGTTCTTTCCATCCCTACTTAGGTAATTGCTCAGATCGCATTGGGTTATAACATTCTGCAACTGTATGTTTTAGAAGCTCATTTTTTTTCTGAATTAAACTAACATAATATTACTGAGTTTTGCATAAAGTTTTATTCTTTAGACTAATCAATATGCTAGAACCATCTATAGATGTAACTCAGGGAACTAATTCTTCTGTTGTCATATGATGACAGATTATTCCACACAAACACACATACTAAAAAAACCATTGTGACCTAAGCTCAGAAAATTTCAACTGAAGCATGGTATTATTATTATTATGTTTCTCAGCATGAGCAGTAGTTTTCCAGACCCTCAGCCAAATGTCTGAAAGAAAATAAAGTACAGTGGACTTTCCTATAACATAGTCTGAGAATTAAAATCAAAGTGTCCCAGTAACTAAGCTGTCTTAAATGGGAAGTGAGATCTTAGATTCTCTTTGTTATTAAGGATGAAGTCTTTGGTGGTTTTTAGTATTTAAGGTCAACACTCACTAATCATTTTTTTGAGGGGTCAATGACAGCTTAACTGCAAAGCATAGTTTCATTTTACTGCCTGGCAAATACAAGCTTATTTCATTAAAAAAAAGCAACCTGATTTTATTTTGCATTTGAAATTTATAGAATACAAGGTCTTTTTGTATCATAGGCTCATCATTGTAAACATCAGTTATCACTATGTAAATGAACACTGAAAGTGCTGTTAAAATATATTTTAAGTTAATATATAAACAAATTTGCTTTTATAGTGTATGGAAAGACTTATGCCCATTGATCATTCATGGTTTTGTAATGAACGTTTTTAAGATAACATTTACCAAAGCTCTATATTTTAATAATCCAGAAAACTATAAAGAAAATAATCAGCCAGGCATGATGGCTCAAGCCTGTAATCTCAGCACTTTGGAGGCCAAGGTAGGCAGATCACCTGAGGTCTGGAGTTTCTGACCAGCCTGGTCAACACAGTGAAACACCATCTCTACTAAAAATGCACAAATTAGCCAGGTGTGGTGGTGTGCGCATATAATCCCAGCTACTTGGGAGGCTAAGGCAGGAGACTCGCTTGAACCCAGGAGCCAGAGGTTACAGTAAGCCGAGATCACCCCACTGCACTCCAGCCTCAGCAACAGAGTAAGACTCCATCTCAAAAAAAGAAAAAGAAAAAAAAATCATTCATAATCTTAGCATCCAGAAATTATGATGTCTATATATATTTACATAATTGGGATCATGTATGTACATACTGATGTAGTTTTATAATCTTTTCACATACCAAATATTTGAATATTTTCTGTGTCACTGAATAACCTTATAGAGCATGATTTTTAGGATACATCTATAAGAATCAGCATATTCCATCATATCAATGTACCACTTTCTTAACCCTTCCTTTTTGACATTTAGATTGCTTCCAAGTTTTTCCTCTTTTAAATTTTTATTTTCTTCTTTAAGTTCTGTTGGACTTGATTTTTTTTTACTTTTTAAAGTAATGTTGTGATTAATGTCAGTGTGCAGAAATATTTCTGTATATCTGTGATTTCATTAAACTGTTAGAATCTATTGGGTCAGCTGATACTAAAGTTTTCAATATTTTTGTCCTCCAGAAAGTTATGCCTGTTAAAATTTTATTCACAGTGTATTAGAGTGAGTTGGTCTGTCTCTTTGCCTTGTTTTAAGTCTTTTTTTTTTTTTTTTTTTGAGACAGAGTCTTGCTCTGTCACCCAGGCTGGAGTGCAGTATCACAATCTCGCCTCACTGCAACCCCTGCCTACTGAGTTCAAGTGATTCCTCTGCCTCAGTCTCCCGAGTAGCTGGGATTATAAGCACATTACACCACGCCTGGCTAATTTTTGTATTTTTAGTAAAGATGGGGTTTTGCTATGTTGGCGAGGCTGGTCTTGAACTCCTGAACTCAAGTGATCTGCCCGTCTTGGCCTCCCAAAGTGCTGGGATTACAGGCGTGAGCCACTATGACCAGCCTTAAATCTTTGTAGATGAAAAATTACTTATGTAATTTAATTTGCATTTCTTTAGTTACTAGTAAGTTTGAATCTCTACCCCCTTCAATTTATGGCCCTTTGCAGTTGTGGGGGCGGGGCATGTGTTGTTTATTCTATGTAGGGGTGCTTATTTTAGTTTTGGCATTTGGTGCATTAATAATGCTTTTTTTTTTTTTTAATTAAAGCTGTGTGGCAAGGAGAGAAAAGCATGGATTTTTAATTCATTTCGTTGTCACTTACGTATTTTCTGTGTGTCTTTGGGCCAACTCTCTGTTATCTGTGAGCCTGAAGTTGACTGATCTGCCAAAAAAGATGATTATGAGATTTAAACGAGACACCTATCCCAGAAGAATCACTCGATGGTAGCTGCACTTCTCCTTTTCCTCACCTCCTCATTATCACCTACCTGTCATTTCTCTCTTTAGGCATTTTTGAACAGAATTGAAGGAAAACGCCATTCAAGTCTGCTATTTGCCTGTAAACAGAGTGGGTACAATCTCACTGACCACCCAATAGTCACTGTTGAAATCTTTTCAATTCTTATGATGACGGCTGATGGATATACTTTTACATTATATATAGTGAGAAAGGAGTGGAAAGAGAGCCAGCATTGGAACAGGCCCAGCCATCAGAGGAGCAGCTTTTTCTTCTCTGTATCTTATACTACATGCTTTTTTTTTTTTTTTGGTTAAAGACTAGTTCTCTGTGTTGCGTTTTTATGCCAACTTTAGCTGCTGCCAGAATCTTGGATGCCCTAAATACCAGTGCTTACAGTGGAAGCCAGCAGGGTGGACCAGACAGTGAAAAAGATTCCTTTGCTCATGTTGCCAGCTTATCTGAAATCTTGAACAGCTGTTTGAATGAATGAATGAAGTACGTATTAAAGGGAGTTACAGAACTTCCAAAAGAACTGCTTTTATCAGGCAGTCTCCCTGTAAGCACCTGTTGAGTAGATCCTCTGTCAAGCACAATGCCATATTTTGGAGATACAACGGAAGTAAGACACTAGTCCTGTGCTGAAGATGGCAGATTTAAACAAGAAAATAGCATTAACAAATGAAAGGCAGGATATATGTACGAAAGGATTACAGGTGTTCTAGACAAGAGGATAGTCATCTAATGTTGGAGGATATTGTCATAGGGACGTTCCAATATATTCAAGAAATTGAGACCTATAATTTGGAAGAGGTTTTGGTTTCTTCCAAAGTGAGAGAGTGAGGCTTAATTCTCTCCTGTATTAAACTATGTTGCTATGATTGCTTTGTCTATGTCAGGGTGACTTGTAAGAAGCAAATGGACATTTGAGTACAACTACACTTTTCTTTAAGACATATGGCATATGTATTTACCTTCCCGATATCAATATGGCAGGTGGAGATGACATGCCATGCCAACAGGTTTTGGCAGACTTGAGTTCTTATACATGGGATGATGTTTTGTTTTGTTTTGTTCTGTTTTGTTTTGTTCTGTTTTGTTTTGTTTTTGGCTTGGGAGAGGACAGGCACCAACAGATGGACTTTCTCAGGATAGACCACCATGACCAGAATGCAAAACTGTAAAAGTGACTGCTATATTTTAATCAGCAAATCTGCCACAGTTGTGGGACATTAAAACCCTAATTGACCCTACATCACCTAAAGATAGGTGCTGCACTCAAGGCTGCAAAGGGAGCCAACCACTTTTATATATTTACATATTTAAATACATTCTCCAGCAACAATTGAAATACTTGTAAGCATTTTAAATCTTCCTGCCAGCTCTGTATTTCAGCCTGAGAACCCAAATAATACACTTTCATCCACAACAGTAAAGCTAATTACCCTTGACTGTACCATTTCTAATACAATTTTATTTTAGCATTTCAAAATACATTTAAAAAGTAAATTATGAGTTCTTCCAAACTAGATTTTCTACTTAGTCACATTAAAATGATCAAAAAATGGAAACATTATAAAATTTTTTGCCAGGAACAACCTAACCCATAAAAAGGAGAGAAGTCTTTTTTTATATTGTCTACCATATGATACAAAAATTAATTTTGGTAATATTAACAAATGTTCCTTTTTTGGTAATACTTGATTCCTGACATAATCATTAAATATATGTTATTAAGTCATGTCTTCTAGACTACAGCCTGAACTGTGCATAAGATTTCTTTGTTTTGAAGTTATAAATTTTATTATTATCCTTTTGTGAGTTTCTGCCTCTCACAGGTCACTTTTCTTTTGTTCAGAAGTGGTTCTGATTTAAGGTACCAACCTTATATGTTTCACTGACAATTATTAAAGACACATTGCTTCTAAAACATTGTACTGTGAACATTAAGTGATAGAAAGATAAGACTCTGCCTCACTCCAAAGCAGCTGATTTGTTTGAATAAAAACTGTGATCACAGATAAATACAATATATAGCATAATGTAATAAATCTATAGGAGAGACCAAAAATATGAAAGAAAGCTTAGCAAACATATAACAAAATCATAACAATTTTTGGATGATAGGATGAGTGAAAGGAAGAGTAGTGGTAAGTGAAGACAGGTCATGTATGCTGGAGCCAGATCTTAGAGGACTTTGTATGTCTTTCTGCATGTTTGAACTATATTCTCCAGGTAATATGGAGAAACTTAGGAGGATTTTTTGTGGCCTTCTCCATCTCCATTAGAAAGTAATACTTGCTCATTATACAGAATTTGGAAAGTACAAAAAGGTATATAAAAGAAATGTAAAATCATTCATAAATTCATTCTCTCTCCTCTGTCACTCCACTCCATCCCGTCTTCCAGTGCTGTTTCCTGACCCACAGTGATGTGATTAGAGCCATGCTTTAGGAATGGCATCTAGATGTGGTGTATCATAAGTTGCAGGATAACTTATTAGGAATCTTAGTGTGCAGAGGGAATAGGAAGGAGTGAATAGAACAAGAATCCTTTTAAAGATAGAAACAGGTTGGGCATGGTGGCTCACACCTGTAATCCCAACACTTTGGGAGGCCAAGGCAAGTGGATCATTTGAGGTCAGGAGTTTGAGACCAGCCTGGCCAACATGGTGAAATTCCGTCTCTACTAAAAATACAAAAATTAGCCGGGCATGGTGGCATGCGCCTGTAATCCCAGCTACTTGGGAGGCTGAGGCAGGAGAATCGCTTGAACCTGGGAGGCAGAGGTTGCAATGAGCTGAGATCATGCCACTGCACTCCAGCCTGGGCGACAGAGGGAGACTCCGTCTCAAAAAAACAAGGAACAAAAGGGGATTTTTATTGATTTCATGTGGGTGTGTAGCAGGAGAAGAGGAATTTTTGTGTGATTGACTGCCCTTTCAAGCCCATGTGGCCAAAAGGATCCCGTTGTCCTCTAACATGAGAAACCTTACAGAAGACAGGATGGGAGACACTATAATTTTGCTTTGGGGTACTTTAAATCTGAGGTGCTATCGAGGCATCTGACTGGTCCAGAAATATGAACTGTCTACACAGAATCAGGAACCCAGGTAGGAGGTGCAGATGATTGCTTCATTTTCTTTTTTGCTTACAGAGCATTCACCTATTTATTTTAATTAAAAAATTACCAGTTTTTCTATTGTGTTCTTTTATGTGGATGGTTTCTGAGGCTGTGGTGACAACTGATTTAAGAAGCATATTTACAAAACCATCAGTTCTATTAAAAGATATATGAGGTCAAAGTTAGTGTGATTCAAGGTCAGTGATACCCAAATTTGACCATTAATCCTATACTAGCGGAAGTGGTGGCAGCTTTTACTTCAAAAACACTAAGAATAATGAGATAACACTGTCCTCGACATGTTTTAACAAAGGTAGTTGATTATCTTGTTTCCTGTAAAGGATTTCCACCCTCTGAGTTTTTCCAATAAGTAAGGGGAACATGAGACAGATACCATTTGTAGATTTAGCTGTATATTGACATTTTCAGTCATGATCCAGAATTGGTCAATTACATTTGACTGCAGTTCTTGGAGAAGTCTAAATGAAAGGGACAATCTGTTTATAAGGAAATGGAGTCTTTCCTGCTTTTTAAGGGTAACATGATTATTTTTTAATATGGATCACGCTGCCCAGAATGCAGTAAAGATTTTTTGTGAGTCTAGTCTTAGGTTTACAAGCTCAGCCTTGTACCACAGCGTCAGTGTCCTCATGTATATATGCATTCCCTAACAATTAGTTGTTTGTGCTTCAGTCTTGTTTTGAATGTTTTTCTTCCCACCATGTGATGTCTGGCCTCTGCTTGAAGAGTTTAAAAATTAAGCATATTTTACTCTTGACCTTTACAGAAATTAAAATTTTTGGTTGTACTGTGTAGGTCTCAGTGCTAGAAATCCTTGCTAAAACAGTTTTTTTAAACCTCTGTCAGCATTTGAAGCTGTTTGAGATTGTAGAAAATTGTCAACCTTTGTTTTATTATTTGACTCTTAGAGATAGTGCTAAACCTCAAGTATGAATTCTCTTTATATGAGACCAGCACACTGTAGAAATACAGGATTTTAGATAGGCCTTTACAATGCATGTATTTTACATAATTTCACCCTACAAATGTAACATGTATTTGGCAAAGGAAGGGCTTTTGTTGCTGTCATTCTCCCTCATGTGTTCCTCTTTGCCTGACTGACTCTGCAGGAGGAACTTTAGTTCTCAGGACCTTGGTTTGCTCATGGCCTTCTGAGATTGATGCTGCCTTTCCTCTTTTTGCTCTTGTTGCAAGGACAGTGCAATCATATTCTTGCCTTCCTTCTTCTGTTGCACAAATGACTGGCCCCCCCTCACCAGGATCACTTGGAGAAAAATCTCTTAGTATTCTGAGAGAGCCTAGACTCCCACTGAGTCCTCCAAAAGGACTGAAGATAGAGGTTTCCTAGAGCTCCTGGCTTCTCTCTTTCTTTTTAGTGCTGGTTCTCTCTAATCTTCTTTGTAAACTCCCATTCTCTGAAAGAGAAATGCTTTTAGGGACTCTGCATGGCATGTGGATTTTACTCACAAAAACTGTGTCCCAGAGCTCCCCTACCTATTTTTGTACCATCTCTTCCCGTTCATTCACTGCTGTATGTAGCCTTGGCCATGTTGGCTTACTTCCTGTCCTGTTATTGGGTTCTTCTGTCTTACTCCTACCTTGCACACGCTACTCTTCCTCTCAGAATGCCTTCCACACATACTACCCCCACCCCGCCTTGTTTGCTCACTCTAACCATTGCAGGCTGAAGTCTTTGCTTTCGAGGCCACTTGGGAAATCCTTTCTTGCTCACCTTTCTTCCCAGGTAGGTTTAGATGTCTCTACTGTGTGCTCCCATAGCATGGCCCACATCCCTTTATTATGGCCCTTATGTTGGTTACAATGACAGGTTTGAGATTAATAAAGTATTTTTTTTTCCTTTTTCCTCCTGTCACCCAGTCTGGAGTGCAGAGGTGCGATCTTGTCTCACTGCAACCACCTCCTAGATTGAAGCGATTCTCCTGCCTCAGCCTCCTGATTAGCTGGGATTACAGGTGCCTGCCACCACGCCCAGCTAATTTTTTTGTATTTTTAGTAGAGAAGGGGTTTCACCATGTTGGCCAGGCTGGTCCGGAACTCCTGATCTCAGGTGATCTGCCCACATCGGCCTCCCAAAGTGCTGGGATTACAGGTGTGAGCCACCGTGCCTAGCATCATAAGGTATTTTCAATACTGAGCATAGTGCCAACCAGTGAGCTGGTGCTTAATAAGGATTTGAAGTAAGAATCAGTGGCTCAAAAGAGAGAGAAAGTATGAAGTGTAATTTCTGTATCTGCAGTCAGCATTCAGAGGCTCAGTAGTCTGAGAAACCTGTATTTCCTGCTTTGACTTTTTCACTATTTCTTAAGTGCTACTGTTCTTTTAGTCTCTAAATCAAAACCATTTCATATCGAGATATGATAAATACATATGTGTATATGTATGTGTATATTTGAAACCAAAAGTTTTGAAGTACAATATGTCCTCTTACTACTTATAATGAATGCTGATGTTTTTCTATTCTATCCTTTTTAATTTTATTTTTCTCAGTGCTCTTCATGACCTATTAGATTGATTCACAACCTCCTTAGGTCACAGTCAGCACTTTGCAAACTACTGCTCTAAATTACTGTACCTTTTCTGTGAGGAAGAGTTGAATTGTTGGTGTATCCGTCAGGGTCAACCAAAGAAGCACCACCGGTAGAAGATAACATTTTAAGAGATTTACCATAAGGAATTGGTTTATGCACATGTTGAGTCTGGCTATGAAGGTCTGAAATCTGTAGGGCAGGCAGTGAAGATGGGAGGCTGGAAGCCTCAAGCATAAGTTGAAGCTGCTGTCACAGGCAGAATTTCTTTTATCTTCAGGAAACTTCAGCTCTGCTCTTCAGGACTTTCAACTGATTCAATCAGGCCCACCCAGATTATTTAGGATAATTTCCCTTACTTAAAGTCAACTGATTTTGAACTTTAATCACATCTGCAGAATACCTTCAAAGTGACACTTGGATTAATGTTTGATTAAATAACTGGGAAGTGTAGCCTAGTCATGTTGACATATGGAAGGATCACCATAGCTTTGTGCAGTGGCAGTATCGCAGCAAATGAGGTTTATCCTAGGTGTGATTATAGCTAATTGAAGACTTTTCCCAATATCCCGCCGTGAGGACTTACAATACAGTCGGCATTAACATTTTTTGGCAGTCTCTATGGAGACTGAATAAAAATAAATAAATAAAAAATAAATGTAAAAAAAAAAAGACCATCATAGTACTGTGAAGAGCCTGGTCATCAACCTTTTTTATGTAAAGAGTAGGAATCCATTTTAGTTTGCCCACCACTTTATATCACATTCCTTTTTTCCTCTGCACTAATGTTAACCTTCTTAAGATCCTCACCCACTTGTTTGGCCTCATCCATGTTTTGGCATTCTCTTCCACTACCCTGGGTAAATGTATGTACGGTTCCTGGGAGTTTTACAGAGGTCCTTGGGTTGAGAGCCCCTTTCACTTTAGCCCACAGTTGTTTCTGATGACCTCCTTGAACGAACAGTTAAGTTCCTTTCAAGGCTGTTTCATTCCAGGTAGAATTTGGGGCTTGAGGTACTCTTCCCAAGGTACTCAAGACCTCAGAGTTTAGTGTTTGCTTTTCATGATGCTCTTTACCCCACTCTCCCTTCCATTCAGAGGTCTAGTCACCCCTGGGGGATTTTCATGGGAGAGTGTAAACTTCTGTACTGGAGAAGCTTAAAAGTCTCACTTTCCATTTTCACACTCAAGAGAAGCTCTCAAACCCTCTTTGGTGTGCCTGGCGTCCCCTTATCCCCATTTCCCCTCTGTAATCTCACTGCGTGTGCACACACATACACCTCGTATTGGTCCTCTCCATCTGTTTTCTTATTTAGACAATTTAGACTAATTTTCCTCCATGGGCTTTTAGAAACACAGTGCTGGCAGTTGTAGTAAAAGAAGCAGGAAGGACCAACTGCTGAGACACATGCTAGAACAAAAATTGATTTACTAACTTAACTTGCTGCATCTGTAAAAGAGTATTTACTTCTTGGAATGAGGAATAAGTTATTTCACCTAGGAGACTGTCCATTGCCCCCAAATGGGTGCCAATTGGGTTAATTAGTTAAATGTTTCTGTGATGAGGACACCTGTCCAGTGGAAACTGGACCAAGGCCACCAATTTATTTCATGCTGGCCACCAGTTGTCAGTTAGCAAAACATATGTCTCCAGTTTAAAACTCTGGCTGAACTGAAAGAGAACATTGCTAATTTCTCATGGATATGTTTAATTGTTTACAATAAATTGAAAAATACTGAGGAAAACATGAACATCAGTGGAATTTCCCAGTTCTCTGTTAAAAAACTTGCTAATTTAGATTTAATTGTCTTAGAATTTGTCCAAATTCAGGATGAGCTAAGTTTACATTTATGAAGAACTTTTTTTCCCTGATTACTTTAATGGCATAAACTATTTTTACAGGGAGAACTTATTTTTAAGGCTTTTCTAGGCAATACTATACATTAAAATTTATTAAAAATCAATGAAAAATAATGTATAGTAACCAGTAAGTCATAAATAGAAGATGGAAAAAAGACCAACCATTGTTTGAAAGTGTTCAGTCTCACTAGAATAAAAATTAAAATTAAAATAAAAAAATAATTTTCAAGTATTTTAACAACACATATTTGCCAATAAATGGTACCAATTATGATTGAATTCTATGTTGTCAAAAGCAAGAGATTTAATCTTATTTCATTAATATTTCTATATGTGTGACCTTAATAAAACTCTACTTATCTTGAAACATTATTTCACTAAAAATCTTCATATATATGAAAATTTAACTTTTCATGTATGTGTTACATATATATTTTACTTATATATGTGTGTGTATGCATGTGTGTGTATGTGTGTGCATGTATGTATATATAAAACTTTCCACAAAGTCAACTGTAGCTATTTTAAATTTGAGGAGTCATGGTGGCTCATGCCTATAATCCCAGCACTTTGGGAGGTGCAGGTGGGAGGATTGTTTGACCCCGGGAGTTTGAGACCAGCCTGGGCAACATAGCAAGACCCCGTCTCTATTAAAAATAATAATAAATAATTAAAAAATTTAAAGAGTTTGCATCCTCTGTATTTGAGGTAGTTGGTGCTATTGATAAGACAAAAATACATACTTGATTTTATCATGGACTTTTGTATATGTTTGAATATGAATATGTTGGGGATACAGTTTACTCCAAATAAGGTAAGAAGAATACAATGGAGATATGAATTGAGAGGACTTAGTAAGCAGCATAAGTTGTGTTTTCCAGTATCTTTACCACATACTTCTGAAGATTATTTTGCTCACGCCTTCTTTTGTCCTTAGATAAGAACTGGTTCTGAAAACTATCCCTCTTTGTATTGCATAAGGGAAGAAATACATGAGAGGTAGGTAATATGGAAGATATGATGGATGCCACTATAAGCAGCCATGCCTAGGTTCCCACAGCCTTGTGTGAGGAAAAGCTGGGAAGAAGATCTTGGACCACCTAGGATGGAAGGTGGTATTCAGTCCCCTTCCTGAGGCCCCTAGGCTTTTGAAACTGGGCTTAGAGCAGAAGAACAGACAATAGGGCCTTGACTTGAGATTAATACTTTTGACACATCCCCAGGTTCTTTGTGTGATTTATTGTCATTAATGTTTTCACTTAAAATGAGGTGAAATGTTCTTAGTTATATTAATCTCTTGGCCCCAAATCTTGTGTTTTTAAACCAAGATAGGATCTTTGCAATCCATAGTAATAGTGAGCAAGTGATTCTTTTAGATGGTAGCCTGGTTAACATAGGCTAGTTTATATTGCACTTCTAAATGATCCTAATATCTTCTAACAGATGTTTATTTCTCACTGATGTTACATGTCCATGTTAGGTCAAAGGGAAGCTCTTTGTATTCAGTATAGTCACTAAGGTACTTAAACTTGTAGAGGGTCCGTTTCCATCATACATACTTTCCAGATTCCAGAAATACAAGAAGAAAAAAACACTGAAAGGTCTTGCCTCCGTAGTAAAATGGCTCAGTCGAGAAGTGACACACACCACCACTGCCCAGAACTCATTGGCGAGAATTACTTACATAGCGCCACCCCAAGGCAACAAAGGGTAAAGAAAGAAAATACCCTTTGTACCCAGAAGGAGAACTGGAAATACTGCTTAGCAGCACTAACATCTTCATAGATAGACTAGTTTACCTTTCTTTGGGCTAGCTCACATGGATTATGGAAGTGAGCTTACTATTTATATGAACAAATATAAATTGATGTTTACTTTCTCTTTTTTTCCCGTAGTTTTGCAAGAAAAAAACTTACTTTTATGATTTTTACATGTATTAATCTTTACATTTCCTTTTTCTCCTTTTTTTACATTAACTGCTGAATTGAGAGTTTGAGTCATTATGTGGATTTGTGGTTGTGAAGGAGAGCATCCGGCCTGTTAATGCTCTCAAATGGGGTATCCCTCAGAAACCTCTCCTTGCAAAAGTAGCTTATGGATATTATCTTTTACCTGGGTAGAGGGGTTTCAGCTGCCTTGCTGACCTATATTTAGTGGAGGGCAGTAAATTAAATGTTTTGGTTTGGCATTTATAATGCCTATTAGATGATTTAGATATGAGAATGAAACTAGCAGAGTGGTAAAATTAACTAAAAGCTTAACTGTCTAAAAAACATAATAATATCATCTAGATAGAAATATGGGTCCCAGAGGATCCATTCCTCAAATGCTCTATAGAATTGTGTATTTATGTGGCAATATTAAAAAATGTGGAACAGATAACTTGCTATAAATAAGCTACAACTTAGAATTCATGCTTTTAGTTAACTTACCATCAAATGTAGGTGTGAATAGTTGAAGACTTGTCTTCAGAGAGGCACATAGTGATAAGAATTTTGATTAGGTTGCAGAGTCGCGATTGACCCTAGAATCCAGTAGCCTCAGTATCAGAATTGATCCTACCTTCTTGCACATAAAAGCCTGAGCTCAGAAAGGCCCAGTGAGTTGGCCAAGCCCACAGAGTGTGGCAGCACAAGTTCTCATTGACCACTGCCTTACATGTGGGCCCCATGCAGTTTCCCCTCAGTATTCTTTCCTACCGCAGTCCTAGCTAGGTTGGCTTTTTCTTTTCTAAGCTAGGAGTTTAAGTATGGAAATAATGATATTATCCTTATGAAATGCTTTAACTTGCCAAAAGTGTCTCTGTAACTTGTAGGTGTTGTAAATCTGTGGTCTTATTTCTACTTACTTGTAAGGAAGTCATATTCCTGCCTATCCTTGTCAAATACCAAAAAGTTCAGTTTTGCAGCCAGAGAATATCCTGTTTGAAGGACTTTGTGATGACTCATTTTATGGATCAACACTGGTAGGCCACAGTACCCAGATATGTGGGTAAACATTATTCTAGAGTCTATGAAGTGTCTTTTAGATGAGATGAGCATTTAAAGCAGTCGGCTAAAGTGGATTACCTTCCTTAATGTGGATTGGCCTCATCAAATTCATTGAGGACCTTCATAGAAGAAGACTGACTTCTATCAGAGAAGAGGGGATTCTGCCAGCAGACTGTCTTTGGACTTGAACTGCAACATTAGTTCTTTCCTGGGTCTCTGGCCTGCAGGCCTACCCTGCAGATTTTGGATTTGCTAATCCCTACTGTCATATGAGACAATTCCTTAAAATGAATCAATTTTAATATAAATATATATAGGATATATAAAAAAACATATAAAGATATTAATTCTATTTTTCTGGAAAACCTTGACAAAGGTAGGCTTCCTTGTGTTGCCATTTGAACTAGCATGCTCTCTACCTCCCATTATGTAGAGTATGTTTCTTTTTTTTCACTTCTTTTTTTTTTTTTTTTGAGACAGTTTCGCTCTGTTGCCCAGGCTGCAGTCTGGAGTGCAGTGGTGCGATCTTGGCTCACTGCAAGCTCCGCCTCCCAGGTTCATGCCATTCTCCTGCCTCAGTCTCCCGCGTAGCTGGGACGACAGGCGCCTGCCACCATGCCCGGCTAATTTTTTTGTATTTTTAGTAGAGATGGGGTTTCACCGTGTTAGCCAGGATGGTCTAGATCTCCTGACCTCATGATCCGCCCGCCTCAGCCTCCCAAAGTGCTGGGATTACAGGCGTGAGCCACCGTGCCCAGCCCAACTTCTTGTTCTTTGGTAATCCATTAAAACACTAGGCTTACAATTAGTGAAATGTACTTTTTGTCCTAATAGACTTTGTCTTATATATAGCATGTGTGTTGTCCTCTGAACTTCTCATGTAAAAATATGAAAAACCGTGGAAACTCTCTTTACCCTTTTCTGCCTTGCTCCCTAGATTGATTGGTAAAGAGAGATAATTTGTGTAAAGTGCTATATTGTCTATAATTTAAAGTACTTTAGCATATATAACATAATATTTATGGGAGTAACTTTGTTTTAGGAACCTTTAGTTAGCTTTCTAGGTGTTTCAATCATGAGTCCACACACTAGGATTAGTAAGTTATTATTTGAAAGACGCTGATTAGAAGCCTGCATCCAGATATTGGTACTTTAAATCTACACAAGACAATGTATTAACGTTAAGTATGCTACAAATAATTGGTGAAATGAATGATGTTGAAGATACAGGGGTTAGCCTTAGAAATATTTTATGTAACTAGACTTTGGGTCAGGCGAGGCTTGCAAATTAACAGCTTTTGGAGTAATACCTAACTAGTACTCCATTTGATCCTGTTTTGTGTTATGTAGGATTCTGGTGAGTGATCCACTTAGAAGGTTAAATGTATCCTACTGTAGAATGTAGTTGCAACTGCCTTAAGTAAAGCTTTCACACAGGCTACTTTTCAAAATGACTTTAAGGACAGAAATCTGGGATTTTAGAGTTTTATGAGATATGCCTATGAGTCTGTTTTTTGCACCTTCCAGTTAAGCAATGTTTTTACATGAGGAGAATTTAGTTTGAAATTTATTTTCATTGTAACATACTCCTTATGTTATAAGATTGTAGAGGAGTAGACTAAAGCCCTCAGCTGTGTAGATCTTTGGAGACTACCAGTGTTTACCCTAAATTGTCTGATGATTACAAACTCCAGTTTGGCTTACTTCATTTTGCATCAAGCACCTAACATACTCCCGGGCACGCACTGGACAATCAATACACTAGATAATTCTACCTATTGTCGATCAGTGAACTAACCTTAATTTGGGGGAAGAAAAGGAAAGTTGAGATTGTACATTGCTCTAAAGCTATTAGAATCCTCCTTTGTGAGGATTGCCAAATTGGTTTTTGGAATGTTAATATGTGGCTATCTTCTCCATGCTTATTGTTAGTTTCAATTTAGAGCTTATTTCGCAGAGCCACTGAAATCATGTGAAGGTGAGTCAGGGTTCTGCCAAGGAAGCTTGTGATGAGTGTAGCCTGTTTGTGGAAGCACGTGAATGTTTGGCTTATCTCCAGGAGCACACTTTGCCAAGCCATCATCTGAAACTCAGTGTGCTAGGACCTGGAACATTTTTCATCTTTGATGTGTCAGGAAGATTTTACAGAACCTGGACCATAGCCTGAACTGAGACCTTGTGGAAGCATTGTGGGAGATTCCTTCCAGTCAGTATTTATAGAATATGCTGAATTTATTTAGGCCTGCATTGATTAAAGAAAATGTGTCATAAAGAAGTGAAGGAAATAAGTTTTTTTCTTATTGTTGAAAATGTATTGCTGCTGTTTTGAAAAAGTGTTGTGGTTCAAACTACTGAAAATGTATATAAGATAATGATTCTAGTTGAAATCTTAAAATAAGCTAATTTTTACTTTATTTGCTTTTCATAGCCTTGAGTTGTTCGTTCAGAAATGTCCTTGCTAACCGTGTTTGTAAACTTGTTACCACTGAAAGCCTGTCTCTGCTGTGAAGCAGTGGATGAGGTCTTGTTTTGTTTCCTTTGATCGAGAAACCAGAATATTGCTTGTTGGCTCTGAAACAAGAAGTCTTAAATTTAAACATCCTTTGTTTACTTTTCTCAGTGAAATAAAACAGGAACAATGTGAAGGTAGCTTGAACTACAAAAATACATATATCTTGTTGGTGTTGAACATTAGGGCCCAGAATGCTGTTGGCCTTTAGAGTTTTTTGTGTTGCTGGAATACCAGGAGGAGTCATGCTCTGATTATTATTTGATTAATTATCCATATTTTTGTAGAGCAATTAAGGTTAATAAAATAAAAATAATAGAACTATTATAAGAAAATGGAAAGAATCAAAATCATGTAGATGAAAGGGCTTCCTGGTCAGAGAAAACACAGAAAGCCTAGCAGGCCATGAGTCATTGTGTAATGACAGTGCATTGCTCTGGACATAGGTGGGGATTTTGGCAGCCTAATCTATGTTCTAATACTAAGTCAGTTATGCAGATTTTTGCTTAAAGGGCATTAAACATCCTAGTGGGTGATATATTCAAAGCATGTTTATGAAAGAGAGTATGAGGCTGGGCTCATGCCTATAATCCCAGTACTTTGGGAGACCAAGGTGGAAGGATCATTTGAGGCCAAGAGATCAAGACCAGCCTATGCAATATGGTGAGACCCCAATCTCTATTAAAAATGTTTTTAAATTTAATTTAAAAAAAGAGAGTATGATATGGGTAGTAGGTATCAGGGGAAATATTATCCCTCATATTACCCTGGGAAAGCTTTTCCTCTCCCCTCATTGAACCAAGCATAATTACATGGACTATTTCATTTTATTTTCATAATACTCTTATGGGGATAGGCATTATTATAAAAACCATTTTGTAAATAAGGAGACTGCTCCTTAGCACGGTTTTACAACTTGGCAAGTGCTACATAGCTAGGGAATTTAGGGGGCTTTAAATTAGGTTGAAATTAGGACCATACCAATTGGGGATCATATGAATTGGGAATATCTTTCTCTTTATCTGCACCATGCTCTTTGGCTTAACGATATATGTATCTCAGGGTCTTCCATGTCAGTAGAGAGATATACATCTCTTCAATCACTGCATTGAATTACATATTTGTATATATCATAATTTAGCAGGCCATTTTCTCTACTGGTGGACAATTAGGCAATTTCCTGCTTTGGGCTATTATAGATGGTGCTTTAATGAACTTCTTTCGAAATACATCTTTGTACACATTTGCAAGTATTTCTGTAAACACTTAAATGTGACATGATTATGTAAAAGACATTTACATTTAAAATATTGATAACTACTTTCTAATTATGCTTTCCTCTTCAAAAGTAACCTTTTTTTCTATATCCTCACAAACACTGGATGTTGTAGTCTTTTTTTTTTTTTTTTTTTTTGAGTCTCATTATGTCACCCAGGCTTGAGTGCAATGGCGTGATTTTAGCTCACTGCAACCTCTGCGTCCCAGGTTCAAGCAATTCTTCCACAGCCTCCCGAGGTGCACGCCACCACGCCCAGTTAATTGTTGTATTTTTAGTAGAGATGGGGTTTCGCCATGTTGGCCAGACTGGTTTCAAGCCCCTGTCCTCAAGTGATCCGCCCTCCTAGATCTCACAAAATGCCGGGATTACAGGCGTGAGCCACCGTGCCCTGCCTGGATGTGGTAGTCTTTTAAAAAAATCTATTCTTATGGATGAATGCATAGTATCTCCTTGTTTTAATTTGCATTTGCTTAATTTTTAATAAAGCTGAGCATCTTTACATCATTTATTGGACATTAGTATTTCTTCTTTGTTCAATTCTCAGTTTCCTTTACCTACTTATACATGCAATTGTTTGAGTTGATAAAGCCCTTTATATATTAGGAATATTCACGATTCATCTTAATATTTGGTCATACTTTCTCCTAATCTGTGACTTTTCTTATAACTTCATTATGGTATATTTTATTGCCTAGAAGTTTTTGGGCTTTGTTTTTAATCAAATTATTTATTTCCTTTAGAACTTCTAGGATCTGTGAATTTCTTTCTAACCTGTTAGCTGAACATTGTCCCAAATTTTCTTTTGGCACTTTTTATATGTGTATATATTTTTGTTCTGAATTGTATTTTTCTTCGTGATATAAATAGGAATTTTTTCAGATAGGTATCTAATTCTTTTTATAATTTATTAAATAGACCACTCTAATTTGAATAGAAAAGAAGAGGAGTGGAACAGAATAGGATATAAAAATGAATCTATCCCAGAGCTCAAACCATATTGCCTTAATAAGTGAAGTTTTATTATGTGTTTTGATATCCACTAGGGCCTGATTCTACCCTTATTCTTTTTCAAACTGCTTGTTAGTTTTCATGAAAAATGTAGATAGGATTTTATTTTTTATTGCCCTGAATTCATAAATTAACTTAGGGTAAACTGATATTTACAGTTATTTAGAAATGTGGATGTCTTTATAATATTAAGGATTTTCATCCAGGAAAATAATATGGTATTGCACTTTCTTCGGGGCTTTTTGTACTCAGCACTTAGTTTTATATAGAGAAAAATGCTTGTACATTTATGGTTGGTAATTACTAAGTATTTTATTGTTTTGATCATTTTGTTGTATTTTCTAAGTTGTTTTTGTATATAGGTATTGAGTTTTAAAAGTTATATCGCTTTACTGAACTCTTATTAGTTCTAATACTTTTTCTGTTAAAGCTCTTGGATTTTCCAAGTAATCAGTTGTTTAATCTGCAAATAACGACTTCTGGCTTTTCTTTTTCAATAATTTGCAGTGTTTTCTGCATGCCTACTTAATTTACAAGCCTATAAGTAAGCTGAAGATGAAGAGTGTATTACATTATTTTCTTTTTCTTTTCTTTTCTTTTTTTTTTTTTTTTTTTTTTTTTTGAGACTGAGTCTCGCTCTGTCACCCAGGCTGGAGTGCAGTGGCGCAATAGTTCACTGCAATCTCCACCTCCCGGGTTCATGCCATTCTCCTGCTTCAGCCTCCCTAGTAGCTAGGACTACAGGCGCCCGGCACCACGCCCGGCTAATTTTTTGTATTTTTAGTAGAGATGGGGTTTCACTGTGTTAGCGAGGACAGTCTGGATCTCCTGACCTCATGATCTGCCCACCTCGGCCTCCCAAAATGCTGGGATTAAAGAATGAAATGGTGGCATAGTCATCTGATTGCTAGATGTCTCAAAAATTATACACAGTATTATTTTCCAATATGCAGTCTTACTGTTTGAGGTTTGTTTTATTTAATTTCAGAATACCCTCAAATGAACTTTATAAACTAGCCTGAATAGGGAAGAACATTCTGATATCAGAGTGTTTGGGATCCTGGAAAAAAAAAAAAGGTGGGAAGGAGTTATTTATTTGAAACAGTTCTTTCATGCTTACTTTATATATAGGCACACACATACATATTTATTTACTTACTAGTACTAGTGAAATTGAACAATGTTCCAGAATGAATACTGTTTAAACCATTGTTTTGCATTCATAAACCTGGACCTATTAGCAGAAGTAGAGAAGTGGTAAATATTAATGAATAATTTCCAGTCATATCTGCCAGTGATTTCCAGGACGCAAGAGACCCAGGCCCAGCTAACTGTTATTTTGTGTTTAAAGCTTGCTCCTATAGGCATTTTCCATTGCAGTATACTCAACTTTCAATGTTTTCCAGAAAACTATAGATAATGTTTATGTGTGTGTATACATATTTTGGTCTAGGGTCTTATATTTGAAATATACGTTCCTTCTCTTCTGCACTCAAATATGTGAATTTCTGTTTATTCTTCAAGACTCAAGTCAAATATCTTTGTCTTCACAAAATTCTTTACTTTCTCAGGAAAATTTTAAAAATAGTTGGTATATGCTGCTTTTATATCAGTTACCACATTATTTTGTAGGTGCTTATTTTGATTTCTGTGTCCTTCCTAAACTGTAAGCTACTAGAAACTATTCCTTCTCCAGTGCCTAGCACAATGTCATGCATGAGTTTAGAACTGTAAAATATTGTTGAATGAATAAATGTGAATAAGTGATTACTAAAAATATAAAAGGAAGTGAAAGATCAAAAGAGCTGTCTAAGAGAAAGTTATAAGTATGACTATTTAAGAAGAATATTAGGCCGGGCATAGTAGCTTAAGCTGGTAATCCCAGCACTTTGGGAGGCCAAGATGGGAGGATTGCTTGAGCCTGGGAATTCAAGACCAGCGTGGGCAATATAGTGAGACCTCGCCTCTACAAAAAAAATTTTAAAAATTAGCTGAGTATGATGGCATGTGCTTGTAATCCTAGCTACTCAGGAGGCTACAGTGGGAGAATTACTTGAGCTCAGAAAGCAAAAGCTACAGTGAGCCTACCACTGCACTCCAGCTTGGAGTGCAGAACAAGACCCTATCTCAATGAAAAAAAAAAAAGAAGAAGAAAAGAAAAAGAAAAATATTAGCATGGGAAACATGCTAATATTTATGAAATATTATGAAAAGATAAATAAAAGCACCAATCCTATACTATGGAAATGTGCATTTTGATGCAGTAAGGCTTACTATGGTGGAGAAACATGGTAGAGACCAAATAGGGATCCAAGTGGCACGAGGCTATGAAAACATGTTGAAAGTCAGGAAGAAAACAGTACCCACTCAGGTACAAATCTTACAAATGACACTATTAAGAAGCATATACCATTAGGAGCCACATTATATCTGCTTCTATATATGCATATGTATTCTTGGTTTATAGGTTACCATATATAGAATATAGGAATTACTTGTTTTCCAATAATACAAATGTAAAGCGTCCATAGAACAGCAGGGCCAGCTTTGTAGGAAATAGACATAATTTCTTTAGTCTTTGGCCTTCTGTTCTGCCTTCTGTTTTTACTGTATCTTTTTATAAATATTATCTTAAAAGCTAATCCTAGATTTTACGATTTTGGGGGGAACACAGTTTCTTTAGATGCATAATAATTATTGAATTTTATTGAAAATGCCAGTGTTTTTTATGTATATTAATTGGACTTGATGAATTATACATTTATTTCTTTCATATATTTTTTCCTGTATTAAGAGAGGGATTGGACAACTACTTCAGTTCCTTTTAAGATAAACATTTCAGCAGAAATTAGGACAATCAAGTTTCTTATGGCTATATGTGAAGGCAACATTTAGTTGTCTTTTAAATGATGTAGGTAAGAAATAAACAGCTTCAATATCCTGTTTGCTGTACAGCCCTTGAGCGATATTTTCATAATAATTTCATAGAAAGTTTCAATGAGAATTTAATTTAAATATATATGCAAGTAAAATGAGGGATGACAAACAAGAGCCCAGGACAGTGTTAGAAAGGAGGTCAGGTTCAGTGATCCTATGATTGAGACAGCATTATAATACTGACACACTGCTACTTCAGGGCTAGTATAGGTCATACCATGAAACAGGTTCAGTGTAGGTATTTGCTTAGGTAGCTTCAAGATGGTTTACCTTAGTTTTATTGAGAAACAGCAGAGCGTTCCAGCTAATATAGTTCATTCTGATTCTATAAAAGGTGATAAATATTGCTATTCACATAATGTGTTCTGTGGCTACTTTGTCTCTTAAATGATTAAAAGTGGTACTATCACTTACACATTTTAAAAATTAGTAAGTTACTTTTATACTGACTCAATTTTCCTTTTCTTAACATCTCAATTGATTTTAAAGACAAAACAGTTGTTTAGAAGAAATTCATCCCATGAATGTTTAAACTTACATAGTTTTGGATACCTGGCAGTTTTTTTTTTTCTATATTATCATCTTGTTGGCCTCTTACTACAGGTTTTCAACACATACTCCAATGAAGACTATGACAGGAGAAATGATGAAGTTGACCCTGTGGCTGCTTCAGCTGAGTATGAACTTGAAAAACGTGTAGAAAAGCTGGAACTTTTCCCAGTGGAGCTAGAGAAAGGTTTGTGAGTGCTACAGTGTTAATATCATTATGTTGCTATGTTAATAATACAGAATTATTTTTCCAAAATGTAGCCTTTTTTTCTAAGGATTGGATAAAATTTTAATTCTAACGGAGGATCTTATTTATTAAGTTTCAAAAATAGTTGATATGGATTCTGAGTAGATGGTGGATTGAAAGTTTTACTCCCAACTGAAACCCATCTATCTTAGCTGGCTGGGATGATGGTTAGGATCAGGGAGGTATGAGTGAGGCCTAATGCTTTGTTGGTATTCCTGGAAAGGGCTGCTACAGCTGAGAGCCCAGAAAGAGCTGGTATATGAGAGCTTGGGGCAGATGGTTGCTTTCTTTTGTTTTGGTGGATAATTGGAAAATTATGGAGATTTTTAACGAAGGCAGTAGAATCCAAGGAAATTTAAATAGGGTTACATCCTCTCCCCCTCTGAGGGGAAAAGGTTGAAAGAGAGCAGGGAGAAGAGGGAGCAGAAAGGCTTCCTTCTGATTTCTCTCCCTGGAATGACACCCTGCCTGCTGTAGTAACTGCTGACTCGTGGGATCAGAGATTGCCAGGTAAGATGTAAGATGGACACCCAAGAACTGAACTGTCACTCAGTGAACAGAGAAATAACACCTCTGAGAGAGCTTTGAAAAAAAAAAAGAGTAGAACAAACAATGATAACTTGAATAACAAGAAAAAAAAGAAACAAAAATCTACCCAAGGATATTCAAGCATGGCTTAAAAAAAGACATTTGAAATTATGCCTCTAGCAAAGGACTAATATTCAGAATCTATGAGGAACTCAAATACTCAACAACAACAACAACAAAAAGAAACCCATTAATAAGAGGGCAAAGGACATGAACAGATATTTCTTAAAAGAAGACTTACAAGTAGCCAACAAACATGGAAAAACACTCCACATCACTAATCATCAGAGAAATGGAAATCAAAACCACCATAAGACACCATCTCACACCAGTCAGAATGGCTATTATTAATAAGTCAAAAACAGCAGATGTTGGTAAGGATGCAGAGAAAAGGAAATGTTTAGATACTGTTGGGGGGAATGTAAATTAGTACAATCTCTGGGAAAAAGTGTGGAGATTTCTCAAATAATTGAAAATAGAACTATCATTTGACCAAGCACTCCCACTACTGAATATCTACCCAAAGGAAAAGAAATGATATCAAAAAGAGACTTGTATGTTTAACAGAGTACTATTCAATGGAAATAGTCTTGGAAATAGCAAAGTCATAGAATCAACCTAAATATTCATCAATAGATGACTGGATAAAGAAAATGGGGCATATATACACTATGGACTACTGTGCAGCTATAAGAAAGAATGAAATCATGCCTTTTGCAGCAACATGGTTGGAGCTGGAGGCCGTTATCCCTACATGAAATAACTCAGAAACACAAAATTATTTGCTGGATGTTCTCACTTACAAGTGAGAGCTAAACAATGGGTACACATCAACATATAGAGCAGAGTAATAGACACTGCGGACTCCAGAAGTTTACAAGGGTGGGAGGGGGATGGGGCTTGACAAATAAGCACTTGCGTACAATGTGAACTATTCAGGTAAAGATTACACTAAAAGCCCAAACCTCACCACTATGTAATATATCCATATAGCACACCTGCACATGTACTCCCCTGAATTTATAAAGATTTAAAAAAAGACATTCTCGAGCAACTTAGCAACAAGAACAAATTACTTGATTTTGAAATGAAAAATTTCACTGGAAGAATTGAAAAGGATAGTTATTGTTGAGACTTAAGTTGGCGATCTAGAAGATGATGTTTAAGAGATGTTCCAAAAAGAATTCTCAAATGACAGAGCAAAAATCCAAGAAAAATCATGAAAGAGTCCCAATATATAAGTTGTAGGCAACAGAAGAGAAAAACGACAATGGAGAAGGACAGACTAATAATAATCATAGAAGAAAAATTTCTTGTCCTTAAAAAAAAATATCTGAGGCTTATATTAGGAAGTGCTTATCCATTTGCGAGTGAGAGGGCTGAATAACCCCAAACTGATCCCACACTTAGGCATAGCCTGGGAAAAAATCCTGATATTCAAAGATAAAGTGAAAAATCTTAAAAAATTCCAGACCAAAAAATACCCAACCAAACAAACAAGCAAAGATACTTGCAAAGGCAAAATAATTAGACTAGCATCAGACTGTAACACTGGAAGCAGGGAGATGTAGAAATAATTTTACATGCCACTGAGGGTAAAAAGGATGGTGATCCAAGAATTCCATATCCATCCCAGAAAGCATTTACCTATCCTGGTGAAAGAAAGACATCTGCTGCTATCTAAGGATTTAAAGAACACATTGCCTACGTACTTTATCTGAGTAATTCACTGTCCAATTTAGCAGGGAGGGAGTGAAACAAAGAGCAGCTTGTTCAAAACAGCAAGGGCAAGGAAAAAAGAGGTGAAAACTATTAAGTATTAAACATACAATTGCTTAAATGAAAAAGTATGAAGAATACTAGTCATATTACACCAAACATAACTGATGGATTACTCCTGTTAAAAGAAACTTTCATTTGGAGTTAAACTGAATTAAAGAGTAATGCTTACATTTTTCATACATTTTTAAATGTAAAAGCCATTCTTAGCTCATGGGCCATACAAACACAGCTGGGCCATCATATTGCTTATTTTAGTCGTAGCAAAAAAACAAGAACAATCCAAATATTCATCAATGGTAGAAAGGGTCTATAAATTGTAGCATATCTAGGCAATAAAATATTACTCAGCAGTGAAAATGGAGGTGCCACAGTTCATGCAGCAGTATGTATGATTCTTAACATGATATCGAGGGAAAGTAAAAATAGCAAACCACAGAAGAAGCCATTTAGTGTGATACAATTGCATTTACTTACATTTCAAACCAAGAAAATTAAATAGCATATTGTTTTGGGATACACAAATGAGCACTTTTTAAAAAGTAGTATTAAAAAGTAGGGAATGATTAACACAATGTTTAGTATAATGGTCACTGAGGAAAGAGTTGCTGTGTCAGGGAGGGATATATAGTGGCTTTTATGATGTCGGTAATATTCTGTGTCTTTGTACATGGATGTTTGTTTTATTTTTATTCTTTAAACATAATGTTTTGTAGATAAATATTTTCTTAAACTCATTTGTATGTTGCCATGTTTTATACTAAAAATTAAACTAGAAGGTAACCAAATCAAATACAATTATTGGAGATTTCAATATGTTTCTTTCAGAACTGGACAGATTTATGGACAGAAAAAAAAATCAAGGAGTGGGTTAATATAATGAACTCTATTTCAAGCTGTATTTTAAAAGAAAAAGTTTTATCTTTTGGAAAAATTTTAAAGGTTCCTTTAATATGAGAATTTGGAAATTACATAATACATTCCTAGGTAGATGTTTGATTGAAGAGAAAATTAAAACTCATATCCCAAACCATCTTGGAAAGGATTAAACTTAAAGAGTCTGTAGCACACAGCAAAACCTTTACTCAGAAGAAAAGCTATATCCTTGATTTCTTTCTTTAAAATAAAAAACTTTAAAAAGCAAAAAATGGACCTGTCTTAGAAATCAGAAAAAGTAAACCAAATAAATCAAACAAACTAGCAAGGAAGAGTAGTATATATAAAAACAATATTAATAACATAGGAAAATCTATTAAAATAAGATAATACAAATCCTTTTCATTGAATACATCTATAAAATATATCATAATACTGAGTGGAGAAAATTGAAAGTAAATTTATGCAAATTAGGAATGGAAGACAAACATATAGTGCTACTAGAAAAGATCAGTCAGTCACTGCATTTCTTTGTCAAATGCGGTGAATGCCCAGAAATAATTTATGTCCTAACAAAATTTGAATTACCAGAATCAACTTTAGTAAAATAGACTAATTGCTATAGAAGAAACTAGAATGACAACTACAGATAAAACATTAAAATGTCATCAGAACCAGATGATTCTATTGTACCTTTAAAGAATGCGTAAAGCCAGTGTTAAACTATTTTAGATCATAAATAATAAAGGAAAACTCTTCATTTCATTGAAATATCATATAAGTTTACACCCAAAACTAATGTGCTACAAAAAAGATTGCTATAGTACAACTACAATTATGAATACATATATTATAATGCTAAATGAAATAAAATATCAAATATAGAAATAGTTAAAGAGAAAAGGCCAGGTGTGGTGGCTCATGCCTGTAATCCCAGCACTTTGGGAGGCTGAGATGGGCAGATCACGAAATCAGGTGGCTGAGACCATCCTGGCTAACACGTGAAACCTCATCTCTACTAAAAATAAAAAAAAATTAGCCCGGTGTGGTGGCACGTGCCTGTAGTCCCAGCTACTCGGGAGGCTGAGGCAGGAGAATTGCTTGAACCTGGGAGGTGGAGGTTGCAGTGAGCCGAGATCACACCACTGCACTCCAGCCTGGGTGATAGAACAAGACTCTGTCTCAAAAAAAAAAAAAAAAAAAAAAAAAAAGAGAAAGAAAGACTCATTAGGATCAAATGGGGTTTTAGATACAAGGATACAGAGTGGTTCATTATTCAGAGATTTATCCACATAAAATTTAAAGGAAAAGCCCTTAAATTTTTTAAATTTCATGTCGAGTTGATATGAAAAGATGTCAATTTGGTAACATTTACCACTTTAAAGAAAGACTAAATTAGCACATGATGGAAGCTGCCTAAATTTATGCAAACTATAAATTTACAATACCTACAGAGAATTCTAATTCTAAATTGAGTAAACACTGAAGATATTTTAATTAAAACCAGAAATCAAATTTGTAATGCCCTTTAAATGAAATGACCAGTATAAATACCAGCAAATAAAAGATGAAAAGCATCATCTTTTGCTGATATATTCATATCCATATCTATCTAGAAAACCAAATTGATTCAATATTAGATTTGGTAAAATAATTTGTGGAGGAAGAGGTTACATTCAAGATACGTATAAAAATCAATTTTTTCCATGTAGTCACATTAAGAATTTAGAAATGAAAATGGGAAAAATATTTTATTTATGGTAGCACCAAAACAACAAAATATTTATTACTGAGAAAAACATGGAATTTATCTAAATAAAATAATAACATCTTTTTGAAAGACATTTCTATTTGAAAGCAAATTGAAAGACAAACCATATTCTTGGACAAGAAGGCTCCAAATAGAACTGCCAACAAAGTTGGGTTGGGAGAGGAGAATTGCAAAAAACAGTATTAAGTTTTTTTGATAAAATGTAAGTCTGGAGAAATACAGACTTAAGTATGAAAAATAATATGAATGACTTAATTTACCAAATATCTAAATATAATGTAAAGCTTTTGTAATCAGAACAAATTGTATTCAAATGGCAATTGATCAGTGGAACAAAATAGAAAATCCAGAAAAAGATGTTAGTATCCGTGAGAATTTAATATATGACACACATGATATTTCAGCTTAGAAGTAATTGTGTGCTTTATAAATTGTTCTGGCATAACTGAGCATCTATCTGGAAGAATCTAAAGTTGCATACCTTCATTATAGCATAGGTAAAAATAAATAACTCTACATGGGTTAAATAATAACATATTAAAGATGTCGTAAAGAAAATTTAAATGACTGCATATATTATCTAGGCTTGTGGCAGGAGAGTCTTAACCAAAATGGGAAACCAGAAGTTAGAAAATAAGCTTTGGGCTCCATAGTATGACAATAGTGTCTTCCATAATAACATAGTCCCACTGTCTTTGCCATCATTTTATGGCTGTTTTGCCTTAGTGCTTTGCCTGTCCCTAGGAACGTATAGAGAGGAAGACAGGGTGCAGCTGGGTTCTCGATGGGTCAGCCACAGGAATAATAAGTGGCCTTTAAGGATGAGGTTCCAGACTTCACTCATCTTAGAGAAAGCTGTACATAAATAAGATGCTGGAGAACATCGGTCTCTGCAGGTTGATTGTGCTCTTTCTTGTATTGCCCTGCAGACATCACGTTGTCCTTGTAAGTAATTTGCATTAGAATTGAGGATGGCTTGAGTTAATATTGCTTTTTCTGCAACTGTATTTTCAGCTCTGCAAATCTGAGTAATTTTCCAGTTAAAAGCAATGAGAGGAGCAATGGAAGGAAGAAAGAGAATTCTACCAAGACCTGAGTCTAGGCAGAGAAAATGGATTTAGAAACCAAGAAGTAATTTTCACTCAAGATAGTTGCAGGAAGAAATTATTTAATGGTGTGACAGTATGGAGATTTCACATTTGAGAGGAGCCTTTTGTACAGTAATGAGTATGGGAAAGTTTGACTCACAGCTCTACATTAGCTTGACAGGTGATAAGTTATAATGAAGAGAAACCCTGTGAGTATAATGAAAGTGAGCAAGAATTCAGCCAGAATACTAATACATATATACACCAGAGATTTCATACAGGAGAGAAATTCTATGGTATTTTTCTGTGTAAAAGAGGCTACGTAGATCATCTCTTAAACAACACAAGAGCAATACACTGAGGGGAAAAACTTACATGGATGTAAACACTTTGGGAAGGCTTTCAGCAATCATTCATCCTTCATCAGTATGAAAAAAATTCATTTTCTTGAGAAACCCTATGAATGTGATGAATGTGAATAAGAATTCAGCCATCCGCTAACCTTATACACAAAAGAGAATTCATGGTGGGAGAGAGGAAAACCCTATGCATGTAACCAGTGTGGGAGAGCCTTCAGTACACATCTAACCTTCATGTACACAAAAAATCTCATTCTGTGGCGAAATTTTAAAACTATAATGAATGTAGAAAAGTCTTTAACAAGGTAAATCCTCTTGATGAAATCAGTCTTTATACCAGAGAAACAATTTGAATAAATAGAAATCACATGTATATAAACTTAATAAATGTAATGAATGAGGAAAGTCTTCAGAGATTATTTATGTTAGTCAACATTAAAGTTTTTACACTAAAGAGATACCTATGCTTAGAATCAATGTGGAAGTGCCTTCAGCTGGGGTTTGCATCAGGCAGCTCATCCAGGGGAAACACTGTAAAGATTCCTTTAGCATCCAACTGAGCAAACAAATCACACTTTTGCCAAGTGACATATTTTAAAACATACGTAGAATAAAGATGTAAGATTGTCAGGTGTACTTGGAAATACTTGAGGCATAAGTTGGTGATAAGTAATAATGAATGAGATGAACCTTCATCCAAAGAACACTAATTACAAGAATCCTGGCCGGGCGTGGTGACTCATATCCATAATACCAGCACTTTGGGAGGCTGAGGCAGGAGATTGCTTGAGCCCAGGAGGTTGAGACCAGCCTGGGCAACATGGTGAAACGCTGTCTGTACAAAAAAAAAAAAAAAAAATGCAAAGTTACCCAGATGTGGTGGCACATGCCTATAGTCCCAGCACCTCGGAGGCTGAGGTGGGAGGATCACCAGAACCCAAGAGGTTGAGGCTGCAGTGAGCATTATGGCGCCACTGCACTCCAGCCTGATCAACAGAGTGAGATCTTGTCTCAAACAAAAAAAAAAGAAAAAAAAAGAAAGAAAAAATGCTTAAGTAAAGGTTATTGCTGAAAAGTCTTTTAAAAGTGTCATTCTGTTGAGTATATGGACCAGTATTTCTTTAATAATCCATCACTGTTGATTAGTTAGTATTTTTAGGCTGCTAGTAAAGCATGATTACAAAGACTTTGAGGCTATCAGAAAATAACCTTGAACTTTAACTAAAACATGTGGCATGCAAAATAGTGTATCTTTTATATATTCACAGAAAGGACAAATGGAAATATGGATAAACATGTGATTTGTAAGTGAATTAAAAAAAAAAAACTGTCACACAGTATTGTTCATAGGACCAGTAAAATGGAAATAAAAATGAGTGCCTGTGAATACAGAATGGTTGGATACATTATGATACCATCTCACCATGAAATATTATTCAGTCATTAGAAATAATTTAGAGCTGTGGACACTGAGGACATTCATATCCATGACATACCTTTTTTTTAGACAGGGTCTTGCTGTGTTGCCCGTGGTGGAACACAGTGGCATGATTTCAGCTCACTGCAATCTCTGCCTCTCAGGCTCAGGTGATCCTCCCACCTCAGCCCCCAAACAGATGGGACTACAGGTGTGCCCCACCATGCCCAGCTAATTTTTCTATTTGTAGTAGAGACAGGGTTTCACCCTGTTGCCCAGGCTGGTCTTGAACTCCTGGTCTCAAGGGATTTTCCCACCTCAGCCTCCCAAAGTGATGGGATTACAGAGGTGAGCCACTGTGCCCAGGCGCTTCATTGGTTTTTAAAAAGTAAGCAGTAAAGAGAAGTAGGTGTAATCTCATTTGTGTAAGCAAATAAGAAGGAAAAACAAGCTATATATACATATATATATACATTCATATATGTCTAAGTATATGTATGTATATATTATAGTTGTTGATGAGTATATATTCTTGGGTATAGAAGCACAGAGGAAAGTACTCAAATATACTATCTTTTTTTTTTTTTTTTTTTTTGATGGAGTCTCGCTTTGTCACCCAGGGTGGAGTGCAATGGCACAATCTTGGCTCACTGCAACCTCTGCCTCCCGGGTTCAAACGATTCTCCTGCCTCAGCCTCCTGAGTAGCTGGGACTACAAGTGCCTGCTGCCACACCCGGCTAACTTTATGTATTTTTAGTAGAGACAGGCTTTCACTATGTTGCCAGGCTGGTCTTGAACTCCTGGCCTCAAGCCATCCACCTGCCTCAGCCTCCCAAAGTTCTGGGATTACTAGCATGAGCCACCATGCCCAGCCACATGTGCTATCTTATAAACAAGTAAAGAATAAAAGACCATATAAATGAAGGAGGAATTCCAGATATGTTATGATCACATTTATTTAAAATTATATGTTTGAATATGTGTACTCTTACGCCTAAAATAATTCATTGCATTATTTAGAGAATCTAGGTTTTAAGGCAGAGTGACTATTCAATAATCAAGCTGTTACCTTTTCTTGAGACCACAGTGAATTACCAACAGTAGTAGTAAAATGAAGCTAAACGCATGAGCCTTTTGGAGGATCTCATTAGATACCCTTACTGCATAGCTTAGAAAAGAATTCTGCTAAAGCAAGCATGTTATTGTCCTATCCATAAGGAAAAATAAAATTAGAAACAGCAAATAGGTCTCACCAGCTAACTGCAGACTAGTGTAAAACTTAAGTTGTTTCACCTCCCCGCTTTTTTTCTTTTTAATAGATGAGGATGGTCTTGGTATAAGTATTATTGGAATGGGTGTTGGAGCAGATGCTGGACTTGAAAAGCTGGGAATATTCGTCAAGACAGTAACAGAAGGTGGTGCGGCTCAACGGGATGGCAGGTAAATTAAGGACTGTTGTTAATAACTTAAAATCTTTAGAGAACTTTCCTGGAAATTTCCTTCAGTTGTAGCTTTTTGCTTTTGTTTGTTGATTTTTTAGGACAAAATTTCAGGTTTCTCAGATGTGAAAATCTTGAAACACTTGAATTATTTTCTGATATGCAGGCAAAATATCTGCTTTCTTTAATATATATTAGGTAAATGAGTGGGCAGATCTATCAGTCTATACCTGTCTTTATCCATTCATCTATCTGGTGGGAAGTGGGCAGAAACATGGGTATATATAGTTGAGAATGTGTGCTGTGGAGGTCAGCACATAGTTTCACTTCAGAAATATTTAAAGAAATGATAATAGTTCTGGCGTCTTAAAAAATGACACATGTAGATGGTAAATTAGGGACTCTAATTCTGTATTGATGGTAATTCTGAAGGTCAGTGTTCCTCCAAATATATTTATGTAAAAACACAGGTTCTTGGGTGCACCTAAACCTGTAGAATTAAAATCTCCAGTAGAGGGGTCTGGCAGTCTGCACCTTGGATAATTCTAGTAGACAGCAGAGCATCCAGATAATCACTGTTTTGTCTTAGCTTTCGTAATCTCAAGCTGGCTGGCTGGCTGGCTGTCTATCTATCTATCTATCTATCTATCTATCTATCTATCTATCTATCTATCTATCTATCTATCTTAGGCCAAGATTTTGATTAACCCTCATACTTGGCTCTGATATATCGGGTTGGGGCTAGAAGCAGAAGGTGGTGTCTTAGTTTGTTTTGTGCTGCTATGGCAGAATACCTGAGACTGGGTAATTTATAATGAACAGAAATTAATATGGCTCATGGTTCTGGAGGCTGGGAAGTCCAAGATTAAGGGGCCACATCTGATGAGGACCCTCCAGGTGAGTCATCCCATGGCAAAAGGTGCAAAGGCCAAGTGAGAGAGAGCCAGAAGGGGCAAAACTTGCTTTTATAACAAACCCACTCTCAAAGAAATAAATCCACTTCCACGATAAGGACATTAATCTATTTGTGAGGCCAGTGCCCTATGACCTAATCACCTTTTAAAGGTCTCACCTCTCAACACTGTTGCATTAAGGATTGTTTTCAACATATAACATTCAAACCATAGCAGTTGGCAATATAATAAAAGTAGACCCAAATATACGACTGCTAAATTCAAAGAATTATTATGTTGTTTTATGTACATTTAATGAATAGCTTTAAATTTTTTTATGTTTAAGTATGTATCTTTTGACCATCTTATCAGGAAATAATAAAGCATGTTGGAAAGAATTTGTGAATCTGTGAGGAGACCCAGAACAACATTTTTTTTTTTTTTTTGAGATGGCATCTCGTTGTGTTGCCTAAGCTGGGGTACAGTGGCATGATCTCTGCTTACTGCAGCCTCTGCTTCCCAGGTTCAAGTGATTCTTCTGCCGCAGCCTTCTGAGTAGCTGGGACCACAGGCGTGGACCACCACGCCCAGCTAATTTTTGTATTTTTAGTAGAGACGGGGTTTCACCATGTTGGTCAGGGTGGCCTCGAACTCCCGACCTCAAGTGATCCACCTGCCTTGGCCTCCCAAAGTGCTAGGATTACGGGTGCGAGCCACCGTGCCTGGCCCATCGTTTCTGTTTTAATCCTAAAAATGCATACAGATACCCACAGATAGTTCTCAAAGAGAGCTAAATTGATTTATGTAAATACAAAACCACACCTTATATCTTCTTTTCCATGAGGTTAGGGATAACATCTTAGTCAGTAGCCTTGTTTGTATTCCTATAGCACTTAGTATAATGCTTTGCATAGAGAAGGTTTGAAATAAGTCTTTTGAGTGAACATTTAGCTGACTACATTTAAAACAAAGAATGTGGAATATGACTATCTTGTGTCTTAAATTAACTTATTAACAGTCATCCTCCTTTCCAGAGTAGTTAAGGAAATAACCTCTTTGCCCCTTTAATAAATTATATATAATGGTAGTAGTATTTCCAGTTATTAATTTACCACCTTTCTTCCAAGAGAGCTAAAACTTGTTTGTAAAATATACCTCATTTCTTATTAAGTTTGGTGAAAATTTTAAGATCATGGGAAATAATGCTACAGTTAGTATTCAAACATGCTTAATTGTTATGAACCATCCAGAAAGCCAACCAAAGTACAACTTCATTAAAAGAAGAAAAAGTCAGAATATTTTGCATTAATAGCCATGTAACAGGTGTCCTGAAAAAAAAAAGAAAGAAAAATGAAATTTTGCATTTAGTAGTTAACCAGTTCCCGTTGTTCTAAACATAGACGTATTTATTTTTCCCTCAATCATTTTAAAATTAGGTTTGCTATTAACCTATTTACTAATTATTTATTCTTCTACATAGTTTCATTATTTATAACTACATTAGAACTCTGCTTTACCAGTCCCAGTGTACATTTATTTCCTCAGTCCTTTTAAATATTTTCCTAGTATACTAATCCTGTTGTTGTTATAACAGGTGCTGAATAAATGCCTCAGTGAATATATTAAGGCATGCAACTTGGGCCAGGCGAGGTAGCTCATGTTTGTAATTCTAGCACTTTGGGAGGCTGAGGCGGGTGGATCACCTGAGGTCTGGAGTTCGAAACCAGCCTGGCCAACATGGTGAAACCCTATCTCTACTAAAAATACAAAAATTAGCTGGGCGTGGTAGTGGGCACCTCTAATCCCAGCTACCCCGGAGACTGAGGCAGGAGAATCGCTTGAATCTGGGAGGTAGAGATGGCAGTGAGCCAAGATTGTGCCGTTGAGCTCCAGCCTGGGGGACAGAATGAGACTCAGTCTCAAAAACAAAAAACAAAAAAAAACTTGATATGATGTAATGGACAGAATCTTTAAGATAATATAACTAGGAGCCTTCATTCCATTCCCTCTACTTATCATCTGGGGATATTCAACAAATTACTTAATTTTCATGTTATCTACATTGCGGGTTGTGGTAAGCATTAACTAAGTTTGTGTGAATAAGCATTAACTAAGTTTGTGTGAATAACTTTCCATAGTGCTATTCATATATATGAAACTGTTCTTGAACCAAATAAGAGTAAGCTTGAAACTTAATAAAAAAATAGTTATTATGGGAGAAGCCTCATGGAAAACTATTAACGGTCTACAACGTAAGTACAGAATCAAAATTTTAGAGGTCAGAGAAACTTTGGAGTTCTTATAATCAATACATTTTCTTGTTTATTAATAAGAAAATTGAGGGTGGTTGTATATGTGCATATGTGTGTAGGTATGAGAAAATGAGAAAATAAAATTATTATTACACTTACAATGATTTATATCTTTTAAATTATTATTTCCACCACTACTGGTATGTTCATTTGCACAGTGTTTACTGTTTACTGATGTTTACTATTTAAAAGGTATCAACATACAAAAGTGCAGTTCCTTTAGTCAATAATACGTTTTAAGTTATATACACTTACTGATATAGAAAAATATTCCATTAAGGATTTACAAAATAGTGTGATTAATATGATGCCATTCTTGTGTAGGGTACATATTCTATTTCTTCTTTTCTCCCTCTTTGTTCCTTTTTGTCCTTATCTCTCAGTCATTGTCTTTCTTAAAAAGCCTAAAATTAATATATACAAAAGTGTTGAATGGCTCTAGTGTATGGGTTTTTTAAAATTTTGGCGATATAGAATATCTAATTTTGTAGAAAATATATACCACTTGTGTATAGTTTCTGAATTAAAACTAAAAATGATAAGATTTTCACCCCGAGGAAATTACTTGTCAGACCTCCTTTATTGACAGAATTAAAGTTCTGGGTTAGATGTTCTCTAAGGTAGTTCCTTTTAGCCTTGAAAGGATAAGATTCTGTATTATTGTTTTGTAGTTTGCTTTAGATTCTTAATAACTCTTTCTATTTAAGAAAATGTATTTCTATTTAATCTCAGATTTAGTCATACCTCCTTCAAGGAATGTTAAATGAGCAGACATGTATATATAGAAAGTTTTTTTCTCCCCCTCATCCCTCCTTCCTGCCCCCACAAGAAGTCTTTTCATTGTGATCGTTTGTATTCCTGCTTAAATAGTTTGTAAACTCTCACCACATTTTGAGTACTTTAAAAAATTTGCCATGGATATTTATCCTCCTGAGTTTATCCAGTATAGTTAAAAAGTTTTGACCCTTCCTTATTCTTTGATATTATCTCTTACATTCAAAATTTTCTTTTGTCAAGCTTTTCATGTTTGTACTTTCTCCTATGATGCTTTAAACTTACAGGGTGCTCAATAAATATTTGTTGAATGAGTGAATCCTTGTGCTTTAGTCACTTTTTATTTTTATTTTTTATTTTTAGAGGCGAGGTCTCACTATGTTGCCCAGGCTGACCTCAAACTCTTGGGCTCAAGTGAACTCCCCACCTCAGCCTCCCAAGTAACTAGGAGTATAAGCGAGTGCCACAGTGCGGGGCTTTTAGTCACTTTTGAAACCTTTACTTGGGCTTATCATTTTTCTCTGTTTTGTTTTTGTGCTACCTGCCTTTTACAGAGTGGCTTATAATTTAGTTGAATGACATGACAGCCATTTCTATTTCCTGTTTCATTTCTAAATTTTTAGTAAAATAATATTAAATATATTGACTATTAGTTTTTGTTGTCATAAATGTAATTTTTGGGATTGCACACAGGACACTTTCACACACTAATGATTTTCCAGTCCTCATTCATGATTCCATAAAGCAAAATTAGTTTCATAAAAACAATTCAAAATGCTGAATTGTAGAGTAAATCACATGGATGGTAACTGACAAAGGATGTTAATAATGCCGTGCTAAATTAGAGGCAAATTAAAAATCCATTTTGGACCCACTTTGTTTTTGGGTCCTGTTTTTGTTTCACAAGCTTTTGCTCATCATCATTTTCAATCAGTGTCCTTTTCAATTTTATTGGAAGAGATACCACATACGAAATTAAGGTTCTATGTAGTTTATCCTCATTCAAGTTCGGTTTTTAAATGATTTTAATTTTTTTTTTTTTCCCCATCTTTTGGGTAATACCAACATATACAATAGATTAAAGAGTCCTGTTCTTTTGCTTATCCTGCAGCAAACTCACCCCCTCTTAGGACCCATCCTTGCCTGAAGTACCCTCCAGCCTAAGAGAGCCCTGGATGGAAACTTGTTTTAATTGAATCTGTCGTGGTCCCCTATTCAATGGTTTCCTCTCTGTGCACACACTCTCATGTTAGTCTTCTAATAAAATATTTTGCCTATTCGCCCCTTAGATTTGGGCTGTTACTGCTTTGATATGTATTTTCACAATTTTCACATACATTTAAAACTTCAGTATCTAGCATTTTGAGGAAGATCTCTGTTAACCAAAGTTCATTAATGTTGCTCCAGCTGGTCTCCCTGTCATTCTTCTTTGGTGGCTTTGTTGACAAAAGCCCCGTGAGGTAGGGTTATTTTTTTTTCCCTTCCCAGAAACATTGTGTCAATAAGTGACTATCCAGTAACATTAAACAAACCCTAGAATAATCCAACTTATGTATTTTCATTAGCCTTATCCCTGTTGATTCTGGTTTTCAGATTAAGAATTGCAGGATCTCAGCAATATCATAGTGAGACTGAAGAGCAGTAGTGTTGTGCACTTTTGTTTATGGTAAGCACATGGAAACTATTGAGGAACTGGCCAGGATGAGATGGTTTTTACAAACTAGCCAGGTATGTTCCCATAAATTCCATTCCAGTCGACAGTATTTCCAGGGGTAACAGGCTATTTCCTCTGCTATCCTGGAAAATTTTGAAAAGTTTAGATAATCTGTAGAACTGGTTATTCTTTGTAGTCTGGGATGGTCTGACACAGAGCTCTGTCTAGGTATTCTTTTGTTTTTAACCACTGAGAGTCTTCCCTTGTCTTTTCTGTGCTTTTCATTACAGCTAAGATTTAGGAGAGATTATCGGTGTTACTGTTCTGTGAGGTTGCATCTAAAAGTTGTCTTCTCATGAGATAAAGGATACAAGCAAAGTGGATGTTAGACAGCAGAAAACTTTTCCCTTCACAGTAACCATTTTTGTATTTAATACTCTGCTGACTCATGTTCTAGGGAGTAGTAGGAGCAGTCTATAGTGGGAATAAACCTGAACTGCTGCCTTTTTCATCCATTATTCCCCTCATTTCTCACCCAATCCTCTTTACCTGTCTTTCCTCTTCTCCTCATTTTTAGTTTCTTGAACTTAACCTCCACCTTAATCATCACAGTTTACCTGCATAAAAAGGTAAATTGAAAAGCCCCTTATATAGCAAACTCCACAGAACTCCACTTCTCTTCCTCCCTCCCTCGCTCACTCTTTTTAAAAACGTTAAAGATGTCAGGTAGCGTGATGACTCCAGCTTTGTTCTTTTGGCTTAGGATTGACTTGGCAATGCGGGCTCTTTTTTGGTTCCATATGAACTTTAAAGTAGTTTTTTCCAATTCTGTGAAGAAAGTCATTGGTAGCTTGATGGGGATGGCATTGAATCTATAAATTACTTTGGGCAGTATGGCCATTTTCACGATATTGATTCTTCCAACCCATGAGCATGGAAAGGAACAACCAGTACAAGCCACTGCAAAAACATGCCAAATTGTAAAGACCATCGAGGCTAGGAAGAAACTGCATCAACTAATGAGCAAAATAACCAACTAACATCATAATGACAGGATCAGATTCACACATAACAATATTAACGTTAAATGTAAATGGGCTAAATGCTCCAATTAAAAGACACAGACTGGCAAACTGGATAAGGAGTCAGGACCCATCAGTGTGCTGTATTCAGGAAACCCATCTCACGTGCAGAGACACACATAGACTCAAAATAAAGGGATGGAGGAAGATCTATCAAGCAAATGGAAAACAAAAAAAGGCAGGGGTTGCAATCCTAGTCTCTGACAAAATAGACTTTAAACCAACAAAGATCAAAAGAGACAAAGAAGGCCATTACATAATGGTAAAGGGATCAATTCAACAAGAAGAGCTAACTATCCTAAATATATATGCACCCAACACAGGAGCACCCAGATTCATAAAGCAAGTCCTCAGTGACCTACAAAGGGACTTAAACTCCCACACAATAATAATGGGAGATTTTAACACCCCACTGTCAACATTAGACAGATCATCTAGACAGAAAGTTAACAAGGATATCCAGGAATTGAACTCAGCTCTAAACAAAGTGGACCTAATAGACATCTACAGAACTCTCCACCCCAAATCAACAGAATATACATTTTTTTCAGCACCACACCACACCTATTCCAAAATTGACCACATAGTTGGAAGTAAAGCTCTCCTCAGCAAATGTAAAAGAACAGAAATTATAACAAACTGTCTCTCAGACCACAGTGCAATCAAACTAGAACTGAGGATTAAGAAACTCACTCAAAACCACTCAACTACATGGAAACTGAACAACCTGCTCCTGAATGACTATTGGGTACATAATGAAATGAAGGCAAAAATAAAGATGTTCTTTGAAACCAACGAGAACAAAGACACAACCTACCAGAATCTCTGGGACACATTCAAAGCAGTGTGTAGAGGGAAATTTATAGCACTAACTGCCCACAAGAGAAAGCAGGAAAGATCCAAAATTGACACTCTAACATCACAATTAAAAGAACTAGAAAAGCAAGAGCAAACACATTCAAAAGCTAGCAGAAGGCTAGAAATAACTAAAATCAGAGCAGAACTGAAGGAAATAGAGACACAAAAAACCCTTCAAAAAATTAATGAATCCAGGAGCTGGTTTTTTGAGAAGATCAACAAAATTGATAGACCGCTAGCAAGACTAATGAAGAAGAAAAGAGAGAAGAATCAAATAGATGCAATAAAAAATGAAAAAGGGGATATCACCACCGATCCCACAGAAATACAATCTACCATCAGAGAATACTACAAACACCTCTATGCAAATAAACTAGAAAATCTAGAAGAAATGGATAAATTCCTCGACAAATACACCCTCCCAAGACTAAATCAGGAAGAAGTCGAATCTCTGAATAGACCAATAACAGGTTCTGAAATTGTGGCAATAATCAATAGCTTACCAACCAAAAAGAGTCCAGGACCTGATGGATTCACAGCTGAATTCTACCAGAGGTACAAGGAGGAACTGGTACCATTCCTTCTGAAACTATTCCAATCGATAGAAAAAGAGGGAATCCTCCCTAACACATTTTATGAAGCCAGCATCATCCTGATACCAAAGCCAGGCAGAGACACAACCAAAAAATAGAATTTTAGACCAATATCCTTGATGAACATTGATGCAAAAATCCTCAATAAAATACTGGCAAACCGAATCCAGCAGCACATCAAAAAGCTTATCCACCATGATCAAGTGGGCTTCATCCCTGGGATGCAAGGCTGGTTCAACATACGCAAATCAATAAATGTAATCCAGCATATAAACAGAACCAAAGACAAAAACCACATGATTATCTCAATAGATGCAGAAAAGGCTTTTGACAAAATTCAACAACGCTTCATGCTAAAAACTCTCAATAAATTAAGTATAGCCTTTTCAACAAAGCGCTAGAACAATTAGATACCCATATGGAGAAATAAAAAATTGGACCACAAACCCTATTCCACACCATATACAAAGTTAATTCAAAATTAATTGTAGATCTGGACATAGGTCTAATATTATAAAACCTCTAAAAGTATACAGAGGTGAAAATCTTTACAAAATCATGTTAAACAAAGATTTCTGAGACAGGACACAAAGTACGAACCATGAAAGAAAAAACTGAGAAGTTGAACTTCATTATATCCAAACTTTCGTTCTTTGAGAAACACAGTTAAGAACTGAAAAGCAAAGACATAGACGAGGACAAAATATTTTCAAATATATATGAGAACTTGTATCCAGAATATGAAGAACACTAATAACAACAAGAAGAATAACCACGGAATTTTTAAAATATGGACAGAAGATTCAACAGCCACTTCAAAGTGGAAAACTTACGACTGGCCAATAATATGTGAAAATATATTCAATGTAATAGCAATGCAAATTAAACTTTAATGAGTATTACTGCACACCTAGTAGAATGGCTAAAGATAAGAAGACTAACAATATAAAGTGCTGACATGGATGCAGAGAAGTGAAACACTCCCTTATGGCTGGTGGGAATGCAGAATTTCACTGCCACTTAGGAAAGCAGTTTGGAAGTTTTTTTTAAAGTTAAATACACACTTAACTTTTTGATCCAGCAATTCCACTCCAAGATATTTTCCAATAGAAATGAAAACATATGTCTACATAAAGTCTTGCATGTGAATGACAACTTTATTCATAATAGACAAAATCAGGAAACAACTTATATTAGTCCATTCTCACACTGCTGTGAAGAAATACCCAAGGCTAGGTAATTGATAAACGAAAGAGGTTTAATTGACTCACAGTTCAGCATGGCTGGGGAGGCCTCAGGAAACTTACAGTCATGGCAGAAGGCACCTCTTCACAGGGCAGCACGAGAGATAATGAGTGCAGAGGAGCGAAGGGGGAAGCCCCTTATAAAACCACCTGATCTCGTGAGAACTCCCTCACTATCACGAGAACAGTATGGAGGAAAACCAGCCCCATGATTCAATTACCTCCTAACGGGTCCCTCCCACAACATGTGAGGATTATGAGATTACAATTTAAGATGAGATTAGGGTAGGGACACAAAGCCAAACCATATCACAACTCAAATTTCTATTTTGTGCTTTTGCCTCATGTCTTCTGAATGAGACTTTTGCAGAAGGTGCAACTTCAGGAATCTGTAATTTTCAAAATTGCTTCATGTTATTCTGTTGCAGTGAGGCAGTTTGGGAACCAGTGCCCTAGACTATCTTACCCAGTAAGGTAGGGACACTGCTAATTCGTAGAGTACTTTTTTGCAAATTTGGAAAAACATGCCTTTTCTGGAAAGTTGCAGTCTTATTGGTGTATGGCCTGACAGCTAGAATGAAGACTGAATTTCAGCTTTCTTTATATTCCCTCATGTGGGAGCTGTAGTTCATTGTTTCGTGTACATTACATAAAGGAAAACATTAAAAAAAAATAAAAAAATCCCTGAAGTTTGACTCCCATCCTCATCATGAGTAAGCTTAATCTGGCAGAGTATTTAAACTAGATGAGTCTGGAATTAGCTAGAAGACTTTATGTTTTTTCTTTTCCTTTAAAGCAAATCTTTAATACTACTACCACATTTCTACCAAAGGCGTTACCACTTAGAGCTAGAGGAAAAGTAGAAAGAGGCTATACTGGAAGAAAATAGGAGAGATGGCTAAGTAGCTCAAAGTGAACCCAGCTCTTGCTACTTGCTAGAAAGAAAAGAAGAAATGAAAGTAGAAGTAGGTGGTTGTAGCTCCATTCATTTTTCCACTGTAGGGGAGTGGAGCGTAAGCTAGAGAGAACTAGAGAACGCCATGGTTTTCCAAGTTTCTGGGAAGAATGACTAACAAAGGGAAAAAGTGATTCTGGACCTACTGTATGGGATAACAGAGCCTCTGTCCCTCTAACCACATGGATCAAGTGGGAGAAGGCATATATACAGTATTCTAGAATTTTTAATCCACTATAATATTTAATCCATTAATTAATTTTCAATGAATTATAATTGCTTATTTCATTTTATTTTTTTGACACAGTGTCTTGTTCTGTTGCCCAGGTTGGACTGTAGTGGCATAATCTTGGCTCACTACAGCCTTCGCCTCCTGGGTTCAAGTGATTCTTTTGCCTCAGCCTCCCAAGTAGCTGGGACTACAGGCATGCCATTGTGCCCAGCTAATTTTTTTGTATTTTTAGTATAGATGGGGTTTTGCCATGTTGGCCAGGCTGGTCTTGAATTTCTGGTCCCAAGTGGTCTACCTGTCTGAGGCTCCTAAAGTGCTGGGATTACCGGCATGACCCACCACAACTGGCCAGGAGATGAGAGTACTTTTAGTTTTTATTTTTATTTTTTTGAGACAGAGTTTCACTCTGTCACCCAGGCTGGAGTGCAGTGGCACAGTCTTGGCTCACTGAAACCCTCTGCCTCCAAAGCTCAAGCAATCCTCCCACCTCAGCCTCCAGAGTAACTGGGTCCACTGGTGCACACTGCCACGCCTGGCTAATTTTTTTTTTTTTTTTTTAAAGATGGGGTTTCGCCATGTTGCCCAGTCTGGTCTCGAACTCCTGGGCTTAAGCAACCCGCCTGCCCTGCCCTCCCAAAGTGCTGGGATTACAGGCTTGAGCCACCACTCCCAGCCTTAATTAGTTTTAATGAAACCACCACAATAAGCAATAAAATATTCTCACTTAACCAACATTCCTATTTTCTATGGGTAAAGTATTTCAGTCTTATGCATGGTGAAATAAGGGTAAGGTGAAGTCAGATAAGGGACAGATAATAAAAAAATTTAAATGTCAAGAATGATAATTTAGGATGAAAATACCAGAATTAGGTGAAGACCCAATGCTGAAGAAACTTGAAAACTAGGCCAAGTGATTAGAAATATATTTTATTGGAATGATGAAGCTGATGGTGTTTCAGATAAAATTGTTCTCTAAGATTTATTTTTTACACCTTTATTGATATATAATTCACATACCATATAGTTTACTCATTTAAAGTGTACAATTCAGTGGTTTTGTGAATATTCAAGAGTTATATAACCATCACAATTCATTTTAGAATTTTTACCACCCAATATTTTTACCTCTCAAAAAGAAACCCCAAATCCATTAACAGTCACTTTCCTTTCCCCCCAGCTCTCCTCTCCCTTCTCTGCCATAGGCAGCAATCTACTTTCTGTCTCTATACATTTGGCTCTCCTGGCCATTTCATGTAAATGAAATACAATATGTGGTCTTTTGTGACTGGCTTTTTTTTTTTTTTAACTAGTAAAACGTTTTCAAGCTTCATTCATGTCGTAGCATTTATCAGTACTTAATTCATTTTTATTGCAAAATAATATTCCATTGACTTGATAATACCACATTTAGTTTATTCACTCTGATACTAGTTGATGGATATTTGGGTTGTTTTCACTTTTGGGCTCTTATGAATAATGCTGCAGTGAACATTCATGTGATAGTTTTTGTGTGGACATATTTTCATTTCTCTTGGGAATATATCTAGTGGTAGAGTTTCTGCGTCATATAATAACTGTTTAGCCTTTTGAGTAACTACTAGAGTGGTTTCATAAGCAGCTGAGTCATTTTACCTATTCACAAGCAATGTATGAGGGTTCCAATTTCTTTACATCCTCATGAACACTTTCTTTTTATCTCTTTGATTATTGAGTGGTTATGAAGTATTTCATGTTAGTTTTGGTTTGCATTTCCCTGGTGGCTAATGATGTTGAACACTTTTTTCATGTGCTTATTGGCCATTTTTATATCTACTTTGGATAAATGAATATTCAGATTCTTTCCCCATTTTAAAATTGGGTTGTTTTATTATTGAGTTAGAGTTTTTTATGATATTCTGGACAGAAGTTTCTTATGAGATACATAATATGTAAACATTTTCTTTTAACTTATGAGTTGCCTTTTCACTTTCTTGGTGGTTTCCTTAGAAACATAAAATATTTTAATTTTGATGAAGTTCAATTTATCTAGTTTTTTTGTCACTTGTACTTTGATCTCATATCCTAGAAGACTTTACATATTCTGAGATCATAAAGATTTACTCGTTCATCTTCCTCTAAGAGTTTTGTAGTTTTTAGTCTTTCTTATATTTAGGTCTATGATCCGTTTTAGTTAATTTTGTATAAGGTGTGAGGAAGGGATATATTCATAGCTTCATTCTTTTCCATGTGAATATTTAGTTTTCTAGCATCATTTTTTGAAAAGACTAGTCTTTCTCCATTGAATGATCTTGGCATCTTTGTTGAAAATCTGTTGATCATAAATATAAGTGTTTATTATATGGACAAAATTAATTTTTTTAATGAGTGACATGCAGAATGGATTTGAGGAACACATAGAGCCAATGATAATGAGATGAATTAGAGGAAGTACCATTGTGAAACTGTATGGACCTAAACCAGTGAAGTTTGTTGAGCGATACGTATAAAGAGACAAAGCTAAATTATTATGTCTTCAGTATGCATTTTGTATATATTATGTGTTATCTAATATATATTATTTATATTTCCATTATAATCATTCCTTCTCTTTTATCCAATGACTTAATTTTATGTTAATATTTCATACTAACTGGACTGTGTAAAATGAATTTAGGAACAGAGGAGTCTCCTGTAAGTCTTCCCAGCTATGAAGTATCCTTGAATATCCCAAGGAATTATCTGAAGATTAGAGTCCTGGCCCTCTTTGTTGAATTTGATTTAGCACATTAGGGTTAGACCAAGTTACTTGTATTTTATATAGCTGCCCATATTATTCCAATGTACAGCTTTGGACACTCTGGCTTTTTATAATCAGTTTCTAATGAACTGTCATATCTTCCTATTAGTTGCTTAGCTTTCTGGTGTCATCTGTGATTTTCAGGTATCATCTCTTGTTTTTGGTCTGGTTTAGTCTTTATTGGCATTCCATAGCTGCCTGACCATTCTGCCTTGCTAGAAGACAAATATTACTATTTTTTTCTTTTTTTCTACTTAAAACCTCTTAGATATCATTAGACCATAGATCTCAGACTTAGTATACCGATTGGTGAGATCTGCTCTCAGAGTGGGGCCTACTGTATTTTAAACACTTACCCCCAGGTAATTCTGATATAGATGGTTAGAGGAACTCTGCTTTCGGGTATTTCTAAGCCAATTTGTTATTTTGGTTACAAGGATATTAGAGGTGATTTTATTGGTATTTACCCTACTGAGTCAGTAGTGCCTAAATCCTAACATTCAGTTTTCCTCCTTATGAAACCCCTGGCAGAGGCCCCTGTGAGAAAGGAGTTTTGGCTTAGTAGGAGGCTAAGAGCTAATACATTATTACCTGGGCTGGTACTTCCTGGGAATTATTATCTAGCAAGTATGATAGAGGCAGGTCTGGTCACGTGAATTAGCTAATATTTTATTTGACATTTCCTAGTTCTACTTCTTGTCCCAAATCGTCTTTTAATTTTTAATTTGTTTTTATTTTTTTTCAGGCTTATTGAAGTATAATTAACAAGTAAAAATTGTGATATTTTGACGTGCATATACATTGTGAAATGAGTGCACATTAACATATTTATCAAGCTAATTAACATATTCATCAGCTCACATAGTTAATTTCATGTGTGATGAGAACATTTAAGGTCTACTGTCCTAGCGAATTATAAGTACACAATATGTTATTGTTAACTATACTCACTATGCTATACATTTGGTCTCCAGAATTTATTCATCTTATAACAGAAAGTTCCTACTCTTTGACAAACCTCTCCCCATTTGCCCCACTCCCCCCAACCCCTGATAACCAGCCTTCTACTCTGTTTCTGTGTGTTTGACTTTTTGAGATGCCACATATATATGAGATCATGCAGAATTTGTCTGTCTGACTTATTTCACTTAGCATAATGTCTTCCAAATTCATCTGTGTTGTTGCAAGTAACAAGATTTCCTTTTTTAAGGCTGAATAATACTTTATCGTGTGTGCGTGTGTACAATCACATTTTCTTTATCCATTTATCCATCGACAGACACTTGGGTTTTTTTTTTTCATATTTTGGCTATTGTGTATAATGCTGCAATGAACATGGAAAATAGTGATTCCACATAGTGATTTTATTTCCTTTGGATATATTCCCAGAAGTAGATTGCTGGATCATGTGGTAGTTCTAGTTTAATTTTTGAGGAACCTCTATGTTGTTTCCTATTATGGAATATACCACGGCACAGTAAAGTCCACATATGACAAGCCCACAGCTAACGTCATACTAATGGTGAAAAATTGGAAACATTACCTATAAGATCAGGGATAAGACACAGATACTCTTGCCACTTATCAACATAGTACTGAAGTCCTAGCCTAATAATTAGGCAAGAAAAAGAAGTAAAAGGCATCCAAACTGGAAGGGAAGAAGGTAAACTATTCCTGTTGTAGATGACATGACCTGATTAAAGAAAATGCTAAGACATGCACCAAAATTTGTTAGAACTAATAAATAAATTCAGCAAACTTGCAGGATCAACTTTACTGAGTGGACAACGTACAAAAATCAGCTGTATTTTACACACTAACTGAACTATCTGAAAAAGAAATTAAGAAAACAATCCCATTTGCAATAGCATCAAAAATAATAAAATAGTTTGTAATATATTTAACTGAGGAAGTGAAAGATATGCACACTGAAAACTGTAATACATTGGTGAAAAAAATTGAAGAAGATACAAATAAATGGAAAGATACCTCGTGTTCATGGAATGGAAGAATATTGTAGAAATGTCCATACTAGCTATCCCAAATCTAAATATGTAATAAACATTTCAAGCATTCAGGGAAATAATACAATGCCACTTCTTTAGAGGAGATCACCTAATATTTACAAGTAGAAGAGCTAAGATAAAACAGAAAAGAGTACCTTCTCACCTTTTTATCACTGATGCTGTCTGCAGTGAATATATTATTAGTGGTTCAGACCAACTATATTAAAGTTTAAGGGATGCAAATAAGCATGAGAATGAGCATGGGAAACCAGCCCCAAAATTCAGTCTTCAAGATTCATTAAAAGTTAAAACCACAAACGGCAGAAAAAGAATTGAAGACAAAAGTTGGAACAAAGTACAAAGGCAACAAATAGAAAAAAAGTAGCAAATATTGTAGATATTAGTCAATATTTGTTACTTTTGAATGTCAGTGGTTTAAGTACATCAGTTAATCACTCTGAATGTCAGTGGTTTACATGCATCTACTAAAAGACAGAAATTGCTGGGCATGGCAGCTCACACCTGTAATCTCACCACCATCAGGCCCTGGTGTGTGATGTTCCCCTCCCTGTGCCCATATGTTCTCATTGTTCAACCTCCACTTACGAGTGAGAACATGTGGTGTTTGGTTTTCTGTTCCTGTGTTAGTTTGCTGAGAATGATGATTTCCAGCTTCATCCATGTCCCTGCAAAGGACATTAACTCATCCTTTTTCATGGCTGCATAGTATTCCATGGTGTATATATGCCACATTTTCTTTATCCAGTCTATCATTGACGGGCATTTGGGTTGGTTCCAAGTATTTGCTGTTGTGAATAGTGCTGCAATAAACATATGTGTGCATGTGTCTTTATAGTAGAATGATTTATATCCTTTGAGTATATACCAAGTAATGGGATTGCTAGGTCAAATGGTATTTCTAGTTCTAGATCCTTGAGGAATCTCCACACTGTCTTCCACAATGGTTGAACAAATTTACGTTCCCACCAACAGTGTAAAAGCATTCCTATTTCTCCACATCTGCTCCAGCATCTGTTGTTTCCCGACTTTTTAATGATTGCCATTCTTACTGGCGTGAGATGGTATCTCTTTGTGGTTTTGATTTGCATTTCTCTAATGACCAGTGATGATAAGCTTGTTTTCATAAGTTTTTTGGCCACATAAATGTCTTCTTTTGGAAAGTGCCTGTTCATATCCTTTGCCCACTTTTTGATGGGGTTGTTTGTTTTTTTCTTGTAAATTTAAGTTCTTTGTAGATTCTGGATATTAGCCCTTTGTCAGATGGATAGATTGCAAAAATTTTCTCCCATTCTGTAGGTTGCCTGTTCACTCTGATGATAGTTTCTTCTGCTGTGCAGAAGCTCTTTAGTTTAATTAGATCCCATTTGTGAATTTTGGCTTTTCTTGTCATTGCTTTTGGTGTTTTAGTCATGAAGTCTTTGCTCATGCCTATGTCCTGAATCATATTGCCTAGGTTTTCTTCTAGTGTTTTTATGGTTTTAGGTCTTACATTTAAATCTTTAATCCATCTTGAGTTGATTTTTGTATAAGGTGTAAGGAAGGGGTCCAGTTTCAATTTTCTGCATATGGCTAGCTAGTTTTCTCAACACCATTTATTAAATAGGAAATCCTTTCCCCATTGGTTGTTTTTGTCAGGTTTGTCAAAGATCAGATGATTGTATATGTGTGGTGGTATTTCTGAGGCCTCTGTTGTGTTCCGTTGGCCTATATATCTGTTTTGCTACCAGTACCTTGCTGTTTTGGTTACTGCAGCCTTGTAGTATAATTTGAAGTCAGGTAACATGATGCCTTCAGCTTTGTTGTTTTTGCTTAGGATTGTCTTGGCTATATGGGCTCTTTTTTGGTTTCATATGAAATTTAAAGTAGATTTTCAAATTCTATGAAGAAAGTCAATGGTAGCTTGATGGGAATAGCATTGAATCTGTAAATTACTTTGGACAGTGTAGCCATTTTCATGATACTGATTCTTCCTATCCATGAACATGGAATGTTTTTCCATTTGTTTGTGTCCTCTCTTATTTCCTTGGGCAGTCGTTTGTTTTTCTCCTTGAAGAGTTCCTCCACATCCCTTGTAAGTTGTATTCCTAGGTATTTTATTCTCCTTGTAGCAATCGTGAATGGGAGTTCAATCATGATTTGGCTCTCTGTTTGTCTGTTATTGGTGTATAGGAATGCTTGTGATTTTTGCACACTGATTTTGTATCCTGAGACTTTGCTGAAGTTGCTTATCAGCTTAAGGAGATTTTGGGCTGAGATCATGGGGTTTTCTAAATATACAATCATGTCATCTGCAATCAGAGATAATTTGACTTCCTTTTTTTCCTAATTGAATATCCTTTATTTCTTTCTCTTGCCTGATTGCCCTGGCCAGAACTTCCAACACTATGTTGAATAGGAGTGGGGAGAGAGGGCATCCTTGTCTTGTGTCAGTTTTTAAAGGGAATGCTTGCAGCTTTTGCCCATCTGATATGATATTGGCTATGGGTTTGTCATAAATAGTTCTTATTATTTTGAGAGATGTGCCATCAATACCTAGTTTATTGAGTGTTTTTATCATGAAGGGGTGTTGAATTTTATCGAAGGCCTTTTCTGCATCTATTGAGATAATCATGTGGTTTTTGTCATTGGTTCTACTTATGTGATGGATTACATTTATTGATTTGCGTATGTTGAACCAGCCTTGCATCCCAGGGATGAAGCCAACCTGATCATGGTGGATAACCTTTTTGATGTGCTGCTGGATCTGGTTTGCCAGTATTTTATTGAGGATTTCTGCATCGATGTTCATCAGGGATATTGGCCTGAAATTTTCTTTTTTTGTTGTGAAGAGTCATTTTTTAGAAAGTATTTTGACCTCATTGAAAATGAAAATAGATCATGTTAAAAATTTTGGGATGCTGTAAAAGCAGCGCTTTGAGGGAAATTTATATTATTGAATGCATATGTATTAGAAAAGAAGAAAGATCTAAAATCAGCCATCTAAGCATCTTCATTAGGAAACTATAAAAAGGAGAGGAAATTAAATCCAAAGTAAGGAGAACAAAAGAAATAATAAAAATTAGGGCAGAATTCAGTGAAATTGAAAACAGGAAATCAGCAGAGAAAGTCAGTAACACCAAAAGCTGGTTCTTAGCAAAGATCAGTATTTTTGATAAGCCTCTAACCAGGCTAAGAAAAAAAGAGATATGACACAAATTAGTAATATTAAAAAACGAGAGAAGACAATTCACTGTGGATGGCATGGGCACTAAAAGGACAATAAAAGAATATTATGAGCACCTCTGTGTCCACAAGTTTGACAACCAAGATGAAATAGACCAATTTTTTCCAAGGCGTAAATCTGTCAAAACTTTACAAGAATAGGCAATCTGAATAGGCCTATATCTAGTAGAGAAATTGAATCAATATTTAACAACCAGCTGGGCACAGCGGCTCATGCCTATAAACTCAGCACTTTGGGAGGCCGAGATGGGCAGATCACTTGAAGCCAGGAGTTTATTGCCAACCTGGCCAATGTGGTAAAACCCCAATTCTCTAAAAATACAAAAAAAAAAAAAAAAAAATTAACAACCTTCCAAAAGAGAGAGCAACACAGGGCCAGGTGGATTTACTGGTGAATTCTACCCAACACTTAAGGAAGAAAGTATACCAATCCTCTCCTATCTCTTCCAGAATATAAAAGCAAAGATAATACTTTGTGTTCCATTCTATGAGGCCATCAGAACTCTAATACCAAAATCAGACAAAACGTTACAAGAAAAGTAAACTATAATATCTCTCATGAACATAAATGCAAAAACAAATATATATCAATATGTATATTGATATATGCAAATATATATCAATAAAATATTAACAAATCGAGTCCAGCAACATATAAAAGGAATTATATACAGGGACCAGGTGGGATGTATCTCAGGTATACAAGGCTGGTTCAACATTCAAAAGTCAATGAATATAGTCCATCACATCTACAGGCTAAAGAAGAAAAATAACATGATTATATCAGTAGATGCAGAGAAAAGCATTTGACAAAAATCATCCGTTTATGAGAAAAACTCTAAGTATACTAGGAGTAGAGCAGAATTTTCTCAACTTGAAAAAAAATACCTACAAAACACCTAGAGGTAACATTGTATTTAATAGTGAGAAACTAAAAAACTGTCCTGCTAAGATTAGGAACTAGACAATGATATCCTTTCTTACAGTTGTTTTCTAGCTAATGCAGTAGGATAAGAAAAATAAATGAACAACACACAGATTTGGAAGGAAAAAGTAAAAGTCTTTGATCACAATGACATCCTTGTCTATGTATAACAGTTCAGAAATAGAGGAAAAAACCTCTGAAAATTGATAAGCAATTCTAGCAAGGTTTCAGAATACAAGCTTATTATACAAAAGTCGTTCATTTTCCTATATAACAGCAATGAACAAGTAGAATTGGAAATTAAAAACATATTAAAATTCATTTCTGTTAGCACCCCTAAAAATGAAATACTTAGGTATAAACCTAATAAAATCTAAAGTCTGTATGAGGAAAACTACAAAACTGTGATCAAAGGTATCAAATAATTAATAAATGGTAAGATATTCTACATTCATGGATAAGAAGATGTCAGTTCTTCCTACTTAATCTAAAGATTCAATGAAATTTCAATCCAAATTTCAGCAAGTTAATTTGTGTATATCAACAAATTGATTCTAAAGTTTATATGGAAAGACAAAAGACACAAAATGGCCAACTTAATATTTAAGGAAAATAACAAAGTTTGAGGAGTGACATTAGTTGACTTCAAGACTTACTGTAAAGCTTCAGTAATCAAGACTGTGTGGTACTGGTAAAAGAACAGACAAAGAGATCAGTGGAACAGAACAGCAAGCCCAGAAATAGACCCACATAAATATACTCAACTGAACCTTGCAAAGGAGCAAAAGCAATACATTAGAGAAAAGACAGTCTTTTCAACAAATTGTACTGGAAAACTGGACATCCCCCTGCAAAAAAAAAAAAATCTGAAGGAAGTACCTTACACCCTTCACAGTAATTAACTCAAAATGAATTACAGACCTAAATGTAAAATGCAAAAGCAAAACTCCTAAATGACAACACAGAATATCTAGGTAAGCTTAGGTATGGCAATGACTTTTTATTTTTTATTTTTGAGACAGAGTCTTGCTCTGTCGCCCAGGCTGGAGTGCAGTGGCACAATCTCGGCTCACTGCAACCTCCGCCTCCCAAGTTCAAGCAATTCTCCTGCCTCATGCTCCTGAGTAGCTGGGATTATAGGAGTGTGCCACCGTGCCTGGCTAATTTTTTTGTATTTTTAGTAGAGACGGAGTTTCACCATATTGGCCATGCTGATCTCGAACTCCTGACCTTGTCATCTGCCTGTCTGGGCCTCCCAAAGTGCTGGGATTACAGGCATCAGCCACCGCATCCAGCTGGCAAAGACTTTTTAGAAACAACACCAAAGGCATAATCTATGAAAGAATTGATAAGCTGGACTTCTTTTAAATCAAAAACTTGTGTTTTGTGATAAGTAGTGTCAACAGAATGAGAAGAGAAGCTATAGACTAGGACAAAATATTTAAAACAAATAAAACTAATAAAGGACTGTTATTTAAAATACACAAAAAGCTCTTAAACCTAAATAATAAGAAAACTATAACTTGATTTTAAAATGCTCAAAAGACCTGATCATACATTTCACCAAAGAAGATATACAGAAAACAAGTAAGCATATGAGAAGTTGTTTAATATCATGTTATGAGAGAATTGCTATTTACAATAATAATGAGATACCACTATATACCTGTTACAATAGCTAAAATTCAAAATACTGACAACAAATGCTGACAAGGATGTAGAGCAATAAGGTGCCTCATTCATTGCTAGTGGGAATGCAAAATGGTACAGCCACTCTGGGGGACAGATTGACAGTTCTTTAATGAAAATAAACACACTGTCATGATCTGACCCAGCTGAAAACTTTTGTCCACACAAAAAGTTACACATAGATGTTTATAGCAGTTTTATTTATAACTACTCCGGTTTGGAAGCCACCAGGATGTCCTACACTGGGTGAATGTAAAAAGTGTGGTACATCCAGACATTGGAATATTATTCAGTGCTAAAAAGAAATGAGCTGTCAAGCCATGGGAAGACATGGAAGAATGCATATCAATAAATGAAGGAAGCTAATGTGAAAAGCCTACATACTTTATAATTCCTATTATCTGACTTTCTTGCATATGCAAAACTTTGGAGACAGTAAAAAGATCACTGTTTGCCAGGGATTTGGTGGGAGGGAGGGATGAATAGGTGGAGCACAGAGGATTTTTTTTAGAGCAATGAAACCATTCTGTATAATACTGTAATGGTGGATACATGTCATCCATCATACATTTGTCAAAACCCATAGAATGTGCAATACCAAGAGTGAATGCTTATGTCATTTGTGGGCTTTGAACAATAATGATGTGTCTTTAAAGGTTTTTTTTTTTTCTGTAATATGTGAACCACTATCATGTAAGATGTTGATGGGTTGATGGGGGAGACTGTGCATGTGTGCAGACAGGATCTATAGAGAAACTCTCCAAATTTCTCACTTAATTTTGTTCTGAACATAAAAATACTCTACAAAAGGAAAGTTTATTAATTTCCAAAACAGGTAGGAGAAGGGTAATGTTACTGTAGGAAGCTTTGCGTATTTATAAGTTTGTTTTTATTTTTTACATTAATAAAGGAAATGATAAAGTCAATGCATAGTACTGAGAATCTTTTTTTTTTTTTTTTTTTTTTTGAGACTGAGTCTTACTCTGTCACCAGGCTGGAATGCAGTAGCGTGATCTCGGCTCACTGCAACCTCCACCTCCCAGGTTCAAGCAATTCTCCTGCCTCACCTTCCCGAGTAGCTGGGACTACAGGTGCGTGCCACCACACAGGGCTAATTTTTGTATTTTTAGTAGAGACGGGGTTTCACCATGTTGGCCAGGATGGTCTCCATCCCTTGACCTCGTGATCCACCCGCCTTGGCTTCCCACAGTGCTGGGATTACAGAAGTGAGCCACTGGGCCTAGCCTGAAAATCATTCTGATGAGAAGCATAATCTCTTAAAATCCCTTAATAAGAGAATACTAAATAATTCCAGATAAATTGTTATTTTAATATGTAATCTATTCTATATTTACATTGTTAATATTTTACAGTAAAGATCCATGCATTCTTTTTTCTAATTTATATTGTAAGGCTTTCAAAGCTGAGTGAATTGTGTCAAATTTTTAACCCATTTATAGCTTCCGTTTTGTCCCATATGTTATAAATCAAGGCAAATAAAAATTCTTATTTAAACCTTCCTCACCTCACTATGTATGCTCAAGTTTTTGTCCTCACTTTGTTTCTTTTTAATTCTAGAGCAACCTTTCACTTTATCTGAGAACTAAACTTCTGTCCTTTTTCTTGAAAAATAAACATTTATCCTATTACATCACCTATATAGTTAGACTTTTTCTTAAAACTATCCCTGCTAAAATAGACTCAGTTACCCATATTACCATTGTTAATTAACTTCTATTTAACCTTCTCTGGTAGATAGGAACTTGATAATAATTGCCTATCATGCACAAGCAATTTAGGTGACTAGGAAATATTATTCTCTACAGCCACACCCTTTTTTTGTTTTTTTGTTTTTTTTTCTTTGAGACAGAGACAGAGTCTCACTCTGTCCTCCAGGCTGGAGTGCAGTGGCACTATCTCAGCTCACTGCAACCTTCATCTCCTGGGTTCAAACCAATTCTCCTGCCTCAGCCTCCCAAGTAGCTGAGACTACAGGCATCTGCCGCCACATCCGGCTAATTTTTTTATTTTTAATAGAGGTAGGGTTTCACCATATTGGCCAGGCTCGTCTCAAACTCCTGACCTCAAACAATCCACTCACCTCAGCCTCCCAAAATGCTGGGATTACACTTATGAGCCACTGTGCACCCAGCCTCACATACATTATATTTATGTCTTCATCAAGTGACAAGAATGAGCACATTCATTAACATGATATAAAATCATGGTAACATCGTGACATTTTAAGGTAAGAAGTAGAGTTGAATATTATAAGCGCTATGCTTGCTATTCAAGATCTTGAAGATAAGTACACAAGAATCTTAGAAATCACATTTAAGTGGACGCTCTAAAAAATGTAATTATTGATATAAAACATTGTTAGAATCAAGATTCAGTTCAGTCGAACAGTTTTACTTTTTTATCATTTTAAACTTTAGGTATGGATATCATTAGCTTATCTGATCGATACACTATTATCAGAATTTTAAGAAGTTCATGTTAACTAGTCTTTTCTGAAAACAGAAACTCAACATCCATACAAAATTATGGAGAAAACACAGCTATGTATTTCAGAAAAAAATTTTTAAATCAATCTGATTTGTCCAAAGAATCAGTTTTTAGCTTTAAATTTTTAAACGGTTTTTAATTGCTACCTTATATTGGTACATATTTATGGGGTACGTGTGATATTTTCTTACATGCATCAAATGAGGAGAATTGTTGTTAGTTCTTGCTTGAAAGTTTGGTATAATTTGGCATTGAAGCCATCCGGTCCTGGACATTTCTTTGTTGGGAGACTTTATTACTGAATCAATCTCATTACTTATTATTGATCTGTTCCAGTTTTTTATTTCTTCCTGATTCACTCTCAGTAGGCTATATATGTGTACCCAGAAATTTATCCATTTCCTCCAACTTTCCAATTCATTAGGATTTAGTTGCTTATAATAGTCTTTGATGAACTTTTGTATTTCTGTGGTATTAGTTGTAATGTCTGTTTTCTGTTTCTGTTTCTGATTTTGTTTCTTTTGATCTTATCCTTTTCTTGGTTGCTTTTTTAGTGTCCATTTTGTTTAATTCTAGTTTTTATTATATGTTTCCTTCTACTAATTTTTAGTTGTGGTTTTTTTTTGTATTTTTTTTATGTAGTAGTTTATGGGTATCAACTTTCCTCTTAGCACTGCATTTGCTATCTACCATAGGTTTTGATAAGTTGTGTTTCCATTTTCATTTGTTTCAATAAATTTTTATATTTGCTGCTTAATGTCATCATTGATCCAGTGTTTGTTCAGGAGCATAGTTTTAAATTTTCTTGTATTTGTACATTTTTTTTTTAAAGTTTCTCTTATTACTGGTTTTTAGTTATATTCCATTGTGGTCTGAGAAGATAGTTGATGTGATTTCATTTTTTTTTCTTTTTCTTTTCCTTTCTTTTTTCTTTTTTCTTTTTTTTAATTTTATTATTATTATACTTTAAGTTTTAGGGTACATGTGCACAACGTGCAGGTTTGTTACATATGTATCCATGTGCCATGTTGGTGTGCTGCACCCATTAACTTGTCATTTAGCATTAGGTGTATCTCCTAATGCTATCCCTCCCCTCACCCCACAACAGTCCCCGGAGTGTGATGTTCCGCTTCCTGTGTCCATGTGTTCTCATTGTTCAATTCCCACCTATGAGTGAGAACATGCGGTGTTTGGTCTTTTTGTCCTTGCAATAGTTTACTGAGAATGATGATTTCCAGTTTCATCCATGTCCCTACAAAGGACATGAACTCATCATTTTTTATGGTTGCATAGTATTCCATGGTGTATATGTGCCACATTTTCTTAATCCAGTCTATCGTTGTTGGACATTTGGGTTGGTTCCAAGTCTTTGCTATTGTGAATAGTGCCGCAATAAACATACGTGTGCATGTGTCTTTATAGCAGAATGATTTATAGATAGTTGATGTGTTTCATTTTTTAAAAATTTGTTGAGGCTTGTTTTGTGGCTTAACACATAGTCTACAAAGATTCACTTTTATTACATGAATTTAGATTCGTAAATTAAAATCTTTCTAAGCTGTTAGCAGATCCTTTAAGAAGAATTTTTTCCCTAAATTAGTAGTACATTTGAAGTTTTCTTTAGATATTACTATAGATTCATGAACTTCTTATACTATGTAAACCAATTATATCTTAGCTCCTTAAAATTCAGAGACTTCTAAATTTTATTTATTAATACTCTTCTTAGGAAAATACTTCATACAGAATGAGAGATGATGACTTCTGAGTTATAGCAACACAGAGAAAATTGTAGCTTTAATTATACAATCTCTGCAACAGGTTAAGTAATCAAGGAAACACCAAAATTCACTGTTCAAGATTTCAAAGAATTATTTTCCCTTCTAGGAGTGATAAAATGTTTTATGAAATTATTTGGATGAACAAATAGAGAAACAAAGAATTAAAAAAATGGCAACTCTCATTCCTTGTCATGTCTCATATGAAGGATAAGAAATCCCTTTAATCTTAACAGAGGTCTCTAAAGTTCAGATTATAAAATTACATTCCCAATTATTAATGCTATGCATGGGGAGTATCATTATCATCATTATCATCTTCTAGTGGAAACTATATCCAGAACCAAAATGGTGAAGAACTAGAAAAGAAAATGAAAAATTCAAAATTTAAAGAAAAAAGCCAACTTATAGTGGTTCTATTGCCTTTTTTTTTTTTTGGAGACAGAGTCTTGCTCTTTCCCCCATGTAGGAGTATAGTGGCAGGATCATAGTTTACTTCAGTCTTGACCTCCCAGTTTCAAGCAATCTCTCCACTTCAGCCTCCCAAGTAGCTGGACAAAAAGCACAGCACATGCCAGCACACCTGGCTAATTTCTATATTTTTTGTAGAGATGAGGTCTCGCTATGTTGCCTGTGCTGATCTTGAACTCCTGGACTCAAACAATTCTCCCACCTTGGCCTCCCAAAGTGCTTGATTGTAGGCATGAGCCACTGCACCAGGACTCTATTGCTTTTTGAGAATCACTTTGAGGAGAAAGAAAAGAAGTCCCTCCTCCTAAACAGCTCCTGAAGTACATTTCTGTGCTATCACAGTTTGGTTGGCTTTATGAACCCACTTTAGTGTCTCAGTGGATCCTCCAAAAGTATAACATGTTAATATTTAAAGAATTTAAATGGTGACTTTTGTGAATATAAAAAGAAAATATATCAAATATTTTACTCCACTTCCTAATTAAGTAGAGGACTAGTGAGATTATAAATATGGTTCAAAGTGCATTTTAGGAACTAGTTTCTTAAAGACAAGTTAATGAATTTTATGTTAGAATAATATAGCTAAGTTACATACAATCGATTTAATGTTTTACATGACAATAAAGCATTATTTTTGGGATTATCTTTTTTAATAGTTGAAAATAGTAGAATTTTCCAAGATAGAAATCTACAAATTAATAAAGAACTTCACTATGCCTAGTGTCACAAGATTCTTGGGATATTGCTTTTCTGGCTGGTGATGTCTTTGCCCAAGTCTTGCTTAGGCCCGCTGGGTTTGTTGTACCTACATGGCCTGGCAGGCTTTACTTGGCTTACGCTACTAGCCTGGATCCCATACCTGCCAAAGGGCAAGTCAGGCATGGAGTGGCAAGGGGTGTGTGAGGGAGCATGGGGTTCAGCCAATGTGCAATCAGACATGCCAGCTGCTGCAATGGGGTGGGCAGTTACAGCTGCTGGCACGGACACTGACTCTCTATGAGGCTGTGGCCAGACCAGGTGCACTGCAGGCAGCTTCCCCAGCTGGCACCGGGAAATGCAGTGGCACCTGGAAGCTTGGAGATACTAGGCACCACAGGACCCCAAAGAGGGAGTCACAGCCCTGGCTCAGGGAGCTCCCAGGTCTGGGCTGCCTGAGAAGGCACAGATCTTCTCTCCTCTTTGCCCTCAATGTGGCAAGCAGGGGGCATGTTTCAGTCCTGTGTTATAGCTCTTTTAGCTCTGCCATTTGGTAGGTCCCGAGTTCTTGTCCTGCAACTAGGAAGAATGAAGTACAGAGCCAAGTGGAGGATGAGCAAGATGAAGGGGAGCTTTATTGAGCAATAGAACAGCACACAGGAGACCTGCAGAGGGTAGCTCCTTTCCACAGCCAGGGTGTTCAATGAGTGTTCAGCTCCTAGCAGAAAGGAGACCCTGGAGAGGGAAGCTCCTCCTACCAGGCAGGTCATCTCATTGTCTTCTTAGCTGTCAGCAGAGAGGCGGCCCTGGAGTGGATTGTTCCACTCTGCAGCTGGTAGTCTCAATGTCTCCGCAGGTTTCTGAAGCTCTCAGCAGAGAAGAGGCCCTAGAATGGGTAGCTCCTCTCTTCTGCTGGTTGTTGGGACATCTGCTGTCAGCAGAAAGGGTAGCTCTTCTCTGCAGCTGGTCATCCATCATCTGCTCTGCTCTGGCTGAGCCTGGGGCTTTTATAGGCCTAATAGAGGGGAAGTGCACGCTGATTGGTCCATGGGCAGCCATGGGCAGATCCAAGAAAAACCACCACGAGTTTGCCCTCCAAATCAGCAGGACTGGCAGTCCTGACCCCAGGCTTCAGGCCTTCCCTCAGGAATCTGCCCCCTTCTGCCCAGGTGTCTGTCTGCCTCCCCCTGCTGTTCATGGCACATGGGCTTGACCCCGATTTGCTCCAAGATGGGAGCAGGTGCCCACAGCAGGGAGAAGCCAAACAGTGGGAGCAGGCACTTCTGAGCCTGCAGGGGCAGGGGGGCCTTCTCACCTCCACCCCCTCCCCCCAGAGTACAGGGATACCTGGGTCTGCAGCCGCAATATGGGCTGCTGCTGTGACCCTAGGGGAGTGGGGCTCCTGCCCGCTCCTGGTCCCCCAAAAGTACAGGGAAGCTCCATTCTGCAGCCACAGCTCGGGCACCTGCAGCCCTTCCCAGGAGGGTGAGGCTCCTGCCTCCTTCGTGGAGCCAGAGGCCCAGGTCTGCAGCTGCGATTTGGGCAGCTGCAGCTGCACCCGGGGAGTTCCCACCCCACCTCAGAAGGAGAAGGGCTTACGCTTGTCCCCTGCTGCCTTGAGCTCCATGGAGCATGTATCCTCGGTGGCACCTCCCTGCTGCAGTTGGTGTGATGGCAGCAGCAGGCCGTCTGGAGTGGCTGCTGCTATAACTAGGATCTTTAATCAGTAGTAAACAGTGAATCAAATAAGTACATTTCCCTTAATTATCCTTATGTGGATCTGTTAATGCATTCGTATGACATTGAAAGAATATGTTGCCCTACTTTTGACCTTATTTCCAAGCTTTGAATAACTTTTCTTAATATTTGGGTTCAAAATGTGATTTATGCCACTGTTACCCAGGGGTGCTTATGGTAACACTCACATTTTCTTTGAAGGGAAAAGTCAGTATGATAAAGTTGTCAGTTCTCCCCAAGGGAATCTTTAAAATCAGTATGATTTCATTAAAACTCCAACAAATATTTTCATATTACTTGGTAAATAAGCCCAAAACTAATTGGAAAGAGCAAAGGATCAAGAATGACTCAGACAAATTTGAAGAAAATGAACCATTTTAGGAGAATTGCCCTATGAAATGCGAAAACTAGTTATAAAGCTTTATTAGCTAAGACAATGTAGCATTGATGCAAGGATAAACAAAGAGATAAGTAGAACCTATAGGGAACCTACAAACATTATGATGCACATTTGAAAACTTGACATATATTGCACTGCTTAACTCTGGGGGGAAAATGGATTCTATTAAATGTTGTTTGGCCAGTTGCGTATACATTTGAAAAAAAATAAAATTAGATTGCCAACACATATAATTTTAGAAAATTTCCAGGTGGATAACTACCTAAATACAGAAAATCAGAATGTTAATGCATTTTGAAGAAAACATAGGCCCAAAGCAGTGGCTCACAGCTGTGATCCTAGCACTTTGGGAGGCCAAGGCAGGAGGATCACTTGAGACGAGGAGTTTGAGAGCAGCCAAGGCAACATAGTGAGACCCCATCCCCCACCTCCCAAAAAAAGGAAGAAAATATAGAATCTTTTTATAAACTTTGGGCAGAAAAGTACTTCTTAAACAAAACACAAAAAAATACCTACTTACAAATGTGGATATACTTTAGAAAATTATTTTCCTCTAACCCACAATGTTTCAAAGATATATAAAAAGACAAGGTACAGATAGGGTGAAAGTATTTGCAATATGTTTAAGGAAATATTAATATACAAGATATGTAAAGACATCTCATTTAAGTTAATAAGAAAAGTCACTCAAACCAACCACAACAGTGTAACAAATGGGTAAAAGAAATGACTTGACAATTTGTGGAAGTAGACAGGTGACTTACAGACATATGAAAAAATGTTTACCCACACTAGTAATCAGGGAAATGCAATTGAAATCACATTGTAATATCTTTTTACACCTGTATAATTGGCAGTACTTAAAGGATCTGAGCATACCAAGTATTCCTGAGGGCATGGAGATTTGTTAATGTCTAATAAAATTGAAAATGCTTATATTCTTTTCTTTGACTCAGGAATTTTATTTCTGGGTATATATCCTGGAGAAAACTCATTCATGTGCATAAGGAGGCATGTATGAAGTTGACTATTACAGCAATATTTTATTATAGCTAAAATGGAAAACAACACAATGTCCAGCTGCAAAATGAGTAAATACATTTTGGCATATTGATAAAAGATGATACTATATAGTTGTTAAAATAAATTAGGTAGAATTACAGTTATAATAGTCATGGTTAAATCTCAAATGTAATGCTGAATGAAGCAAACTAAGTTGCAGAAAGAGAGGTATACGTCATAATTTTTTGAAAATAAACGATTGTATGTAAATTATGCCTATTCATGCATATATATAGATCCTGTTTCAAAAAATCCACAGAAAGGTCAAACACTTTATTCTTTTATTATTAGTAGTAGTATTATACTTTAAGTTCTGGGGTACATGTGCAGAACGCACAGGTTTGTTACATAGGTATACATGTGCCATGGTAGTTTGCTATACCTGTCAACCCGTCATCTAATTAGTATGGTGATTACCTCTGTATAAGCAATGAAGGGAATAAAACTAGAGACAAATAATAAATGGGCTTCAACTTTTCTGTAATGTGTTTCTTTAGAAAAAATATTACTCAGGCTGACCGTGGTGGCTCACACCTGTTATCCCAGCATTTTGGGAGGCCAAGGTGGGAAGATCACAAGGTCAGGAGTTCAAGACCAGCCTGACCAACATGATGAAACCCCATCTCTACTAAAAATACAAAAAACATTAGCTGGGCTTGGTGATGCACGCCTGTAATCCCAGCTACTCAGGAGGCTGAGGCAGGAGAATCTCTTGAACCCGGGAGGCGGAGGTTGTAGTGTGCCGACATCACACCACTGCACTCCAGCCTGGGTGACAGAGGGAGACACTGTCTCAAAACAAAAAAAAACAAAAAAAAAAGAAAGAAAAAATATGACTCAAATATAGCACAATGCTAGGATTTTATAAAGGTGGGTATTGGGTACATAAAAGTTTATTATCTATTTGACTACATTTCTTATGTTTGAAGTATTTCATTATGAAGAATAAAAATGATTTATACAAAATATATATAGAAATGTAAAAGTATTATACAACAAACAGTATCAATACATACACTGCTCATAAACATAAGTATGAACACACACACAAACACTTGTATGTATATGTAAGTATACAGATGCACATGAATGAGCATTACATATTTGAAGTATATACCTTGAATAGGAAGAATTCCCTGTAATTCCTGGTTAAGTTTTTCCTTAGGGAAGATAGATGTGTTGTGAGACTAGGTATTAGGCCCAAAGCATATTTCATCTGGATCCTAGGTTTTATGCACAGTTATTAAGGACAAAAATGATATAAATATGTAAATATGTCATTTGCAGTTATCAATTTTTGTGATAGGAATATGGATGTTTGGTAAACTGAATGTCTCCATTTAGTATTACTTGTTTCTATCCTTTAAAACAGTCTTTATTTTTTTTTTTTTCAACTTGTATTTTTGATTCAGGGGGTACATGTGCAGATTTGTTACCTGAGTATCTTGTGTGAGGCTGAGGTTTGGGATATGAATGATCCTGTCACCTGGGTACCAGGCATGGCACCCAATATTTCGTTTTTCAGCCCTTGCTTCCCTCTCTTCCTTTCCCCTCTAGTAGTCCCCAGTTTCTATTGTTGCCATCTTTATGTCCATGAGTTCCCAATGTTTAACTTACACTTATAAGTGAGAATGTGCGGTATTTGGTTTTCTGTTCCTGTGTTAGTTTGCTTAGGTTAATGGCCTCCAGATGTATCTGTGTTGCTGTAAAGGGCATGATTTCATTCTTTTTTATGGCTACATAGTATTCCATAGTGTATATCTACCACAATTTCTTTATCTCATCCACCATTTGTGGACATTTAGGTTGATTCCATGTCTTTGCTGTTGTGAACAGTGCTGCAGTGAACATGCATGTATCATTTTGGTAGAAAGGTTTGTTTTCTTTTGAATATATACCCAGTAATGGGATTACTGGATCACATGGTAGCTCTACTTTAAGTTCTTTGAGAAATCTTTAAACTGCTTTCCACAGTGGCTGAACTAATTTATATTCCTTCCAGTAGTGGATAAGCATTCCCTCTTCTCCACATTCTCCCCAGCATCTGTTTTTTTTTTTTTTTTTTTTTTTTTTTAACTTTTTAGTAATAGCCATTCTGACTTGTGTGAGATGGTAACTCACTGCAGTTTTGATTTGCATTTCTCTGATGATTAGTGAAGTGGAGCATTTTTTATGTTTGTTGGCCATTTGTATGTCTTCTTTTGAGAAATGTCTGTTTGTGTCTTTTGCCCAGTTTTTAATGGAAATAGTCTTTTTAAAACATAAAGGGACTTAAACTCCTACACAATAATAATGGGAGATTTTAACACCCCACTATCAACATTAGACAGATCAACGAGACAGAAAGTTAACAAAGATATCCAGGAATTGAACTCAGCTCTGCACAAAAATTAATTCAAGATGGATTAAAGACTTACATGTTAGACCTAAAACCATAAAAACCCTAGAAGAAAGCCTAGGCAGTACCATTCAGGACATAGGCATGGGCGCAAGGACTTCATGTCTAAAACACCAAAAGCAATGGCAACAAAAGCCAAAATTGACAAATGGGATCTAATTAAACTAAAGAGCTTCTGCACAGCAAAAGAAACTACCATCAGAGTGAACAGGCAACCTACAGAATGGGAGAAAATTTTTGCAACCTACTCATCTGACAAAGGGCTAATATCCAGAATCTACAATGAACTCAAACAAATTTACAAGAAAAAAATAAACAACCCCATCAAAAAGTGGGCGAAGGACATGAACAGACACTTCTCAAAAGAAGACATTTATGCAGCCAAAAAACACATGACAAAATGCTCATCATCACTGGCCATCAGAGAAATGCAAATCAAAACCACAATGAGATACCATCTCACACCAGTTAGAATGGCAATCATTAAAAAGTCAGGAAACAACAGGTGCTGGAGAGGATGTGGGGAAATAGGAACACTTTTACACTGTTGGTGAGACTGTAAACTAGTTCAACCATTGTGGAAGTCAGTGTGGTGATTCATCAGGGATCTAGAACTAGAAATACCATTTGACCCAGCCATCCCATTACTGGGTATAGACCCAAAGGACTATAAATCATGCTGCTATAAAGACACATGCACACGTATGTTTGTTGCGGCACTATTCACAATAGCAAAGAGTTGGAACCAACCCAAATGTCCAACAACGATAGACTGGATTAAGAAAATGTGGCACATATACACCATGGAATACTATGCAGCCATAAAAAATGATGAGTTCATGTCCTTTGTAGGGACATGGATGAAACTGGAAAACATCATTCTCAGTAAACTATTGCAAGGACAAAAAACCAAACATCGCATGTTCTCACTCATAGGTGGGAACCGAACAATGAGAACTCATGGACACAGGAAGGGGAACATCACACTCCGGGGACTGTTGTGGGTTGGGGGGACGGGGGAGGGACAGCATTAGGAGATATACCTAATGCTAAATGACAAGTTAATGGGTGCAGCAAACCAACACGGCACATGGATACATATGTAACAAACCTGCACATTGTGCACATGTACCCTAAAACCTAAAGTATAATAATAAAAAAAAAAGATAAAAAAAAAACATTAAGTATTTGACTAAGATCTAGAGCTTCTATAGTCATCCCTGGGAATCCACAGGTGATTCTTTGTAAGACCTCAGTGCATACCAAAATCTGCGAATGCTCAAGTCTCTTACAGTATAGTATAGAGATAGTATTTGCATATAACCTGTGCACATCTTTCAAATAGTTTAAATTGTCTCTGGAGTACTTCTAATATGTAATACAATGCAAATGCTGTGTAGTTAAGTTTTTTAATTTGTACTTTTTATTGTATTACTTTTTCTATTTTTTCAAAATATTTTATATCCACAATTTGTTGAATCCACAAATGTGGAACCCACTGATAACAGAAAGCAAGACTGACTGTATGTAAAACATAGATTTTGGATCAAAAGAGTATCCTAAAAATCACATATTTTGTCAACTGATTTGTTGGAAATGATTATTACATAAATTAATTGTGGGTAATTTTTTCCTCTTTCTGAAGAATACAAGTCAATGACCAGATTGTGGAAGTGGATGGAATCAGCTTGGTGGGTGTGACACAGAATTTTGCAGCAACTGTTCTCAGAAACACCAAGGGCAATGTCAGGTAAATTCGTGCCTTCTAACATACACCATGTTGTTACTTTAGCTGAATTTTAATTTTCTATAGTTTAACCTGCAAATAAATGTAATTACAATGACAATTTTACCTGAATAGTAAAACTTTGCTTTTAGTTTTAAATATTTTCACCTTTATTATAATTAGTTCGTGAAAATGGAATTTAAAATTACAAATCATAGTATTTGTATGTGTGCTTGTCTTCGTATCTTTCTAAAATACTGTGATTTCCAGGAAGATATAATTTCTAGTTATAACCTCAATAAATATGAATTAGGTCCCAAATATTTTTAAGGAAAACAGTTATACAATACTTGAAATGATTATACATATATTCAATGTTGTGTGTTTTTTAGACAGTCAGGTTGAATAAAGATAAGTATATTTTTTAAATGTATATATTATTTTAAGGAATCAGCCATGACCAATGTTTGATGAATTATAACTTTTCCAACTTAATGCACTTAGGGTGCATTTTTTTTGGGACCTTGAAATTTATATTCAACCTTGGGATTGTGAATATTGTATATTGGAAAACAAGTAAGAAAGCAATTTAGAGCTAGTTGAAGTCAAGGTTTGAAATCAAGTCTTTTTTTGCTTATAGGTTACTTATTTATCTTCAGTATTGCTTATATCATACACTTTTCCATACATCTTGTGTAAGAAACATTAAGGAAACATTATTTAGTATGTGTAATGATGAAAATGGTTGGGTGTTCTCATTATCAAAATGAAACTTCTATTTATTCTGAAAATATTAATGAGTTAACATTGCTATATAAACAGTAACATTAGGATATTATTGGAGTATGTTTTATTTTGCCAAAGCACGAATTTAAGTTTTAGACTTTAGGCTTTTTCAACTTTAAATCATCCTCTAATGCTAAAGGGATGCCTTAAGGAATATTACCTAAACTACTTCTGTGGGCGCTATGTTGATGTTTCTAGAATATCCACAGTCCTGAGAAAAGTATGTAAAATAATTGCAAAACTGTGTGGTGCTCTCTGAGTTGTGTGGGTGGGTCCATTCAGTAAATGTGATTGTCTTTTTGAAGATCACTATGTGTTCTTAAGACAGCACTTTCCCGTGTCAGTATAGAACTTGGTTTTGAAGCTGTCCATTAGACTTTAAAGTAAATTTTAAAATGAAATAGGTAAGATATACATTCAACTCATACGAACATTTCTCAGTTGGAAAAGAATTTGTAGTTACATGAAGCCATAGCCATCCCTTTTTTCCCCTCCGTTGACTGTATAATCTTGTGTTATTATTTTCAGCCTTGTACAAATTTCAAAAGTCTTCAAATGTCTTCTTAACTGGTCTGTCTGATTTCACATTCTCACTTCCTCAGACTGCTCTGTTCATCATTACTCTCATGGAAGGACATAATTACAGTTTTCAAGTAAATGAAGGGCTATCATGGAAAAAGAAATTGACCTTATTCTGCTTAACTCTAGTACAGGTTGAGTATCCCTTATGTTAAATGCTTGGAACCAGAAGTGTTTCCGATTTCAGATTTTTTTTTGGCATATTAAAATATTTGCATTATATACTTAGTAGTTGAGCCTCCCTAATGTGAAAATTCAAAGTCTGAAATGCTCCAATGAATATTTCCTTTGAGTGTCATGTCAGTGGTCAAAAAGTTTTGAGTGTTCTGAACATTTTGGATTTCAGATATTTTGATGTGGGATGCTCAGCCTGTATAAACTTCCACGTGCAGGGTTTTTTTTGTTTTGTTTTGTTTTGTTGTTGTTTTTTGAGACAGAGTCTTGCTCTGTCACGCAGGCTGGAGTGCAGTGGCGCAATCTCAGCTCACTGCGATCTCTGCCTCCTGGGTTCAAGCAATTCTCCTGCCTCAGCCTCGCAAGTACCTGGATTACAGCCATCCGCCACCACATCCAGCTAATTTTGTATTTTTAGTAGAGACGGGGTTTTGCCCTGTTGCCAGGCTGGTCTTGAACTCCTGACCTCAGGTAATCCGCCCACCTTAGCCTCCCAAAGTGCTAGGATCACAGGTGTGAGCCACTGCGCCTGGCCCCATGTCCAGGTTTTTGTGTGGACATAAGTTTTCTACTCTACTGGGTAAATACCAAGCATGGAGCATAATTGCTATATCATGTGGTAAGTGTATGTTTAGTTTTGTAAGAAACCACCAACCCATCTTCAAACTGGCTATACCATTTTGTATTCCTGTCAGCAATGAGTGAGAGTTCCTATTGCTCCACATCCTTGCCAGCATTTGTTGTCAGTGTTTTGGATTTTGACTATTCAAACAGGTTTATAGTGGAATCTGATTGCTTTAATTTCCATTTACCTCCATTGTCTATTAATATTTACAATTGGTAATGAAAAGTTTCATGTTAATATGATTTGTAATTCTTTATAGTATTTACTTTGTTACCCCTTCTTTTGGATTTTTTTCTCTTATAATTGGGTTTTTGTAATTTTTATCACACTGTAACTAGATCTGTGTTTGTTTATTTGGTTTTGGGAAATTCTGCTTGGGATTCAATCTGAAGACTTGGATTTCGGAAAGTTTCTATTATGCTTTGGTTATTTGCTTTATTTCTTCTGCATTGTCTTTGGCCTCTCTTCTCAAACCAGTATTAAATAGCGCTTAGATTTTCTGGGCATATCCTCTAGAATCTTATTTTCTCTCAGGATCTCCATCTGTTTGAATTTTTGCTAGTATGTTATAAGAGTTTCTTTAATTTTCTCTTCCAGATTACCATTTTTTTTTCCAGGCATGGCCTATTTTAACTGTTCCATGCTTTATTCTCTATTTTCTGTTCTTATTTCTAGCTCCATTCTCTCTGCCCGGAGCTTAAGAATAGTATATCCAGCTTCCTACTTGACATCTTCATATGGCATTCTAAAAGGAACATCAAATTTAATATACTCTAAGTATTATCCTTTATTTGTGCCATTCCCTGTCTTCTGCTCCACTTTCCTGCTTTGCCCCCTTCCCCAAAAAACTCCTTATCACATGACGTACGATTGGCTGCTTCCACCTTATCAAGTCTCAGTTCAAATATTAATTCTTCAATGAATGAGCTTTTCTCATATTTATGTTGTCCAAACTCCAATTCACTCTATCTCAATTACCATGTTTTCTACATAGCATTCATTTACTGATCCTCTTCTGATCCTCTCCGCCTGGTTATTGACTCTCTTTTGGGTTTTCTACTGTATCGATTCCTGTCTAGTCTGTATGATAATTTGAATATGAAAGTAATGATCTGTGACTTTTGAGGCTAGGTTATAAAAGGCACTGTGGCTTTTACCCTGCTCATTCGGATCACCAATTTTAGGGAAATGTAGCTGCCATATCAAGAATGCTTTCAAATACCCTTTTGAAGATGCCCACACAGGGAAGACGTTGGGCCTACCAGCAGCCAGCACTAACTTAACCAGCCATGTGGGGAGGCACCTTTGAAGATCTTCCAGCCTTAGTAAAGCGTTCAGATGCCTGCAGCTTCAGCTAACAACTGGTTGAATTTTGTGAGAATCACCAAGCCACAATTGAACAGACAAGCCTTCCTTGAATTCTTGACTCACAGAAACTATGGAAGATAGTAACTGTTTATAAGTTTTGGGGTAATTTGTATCAGTAGCTACAACTTACACATATTTTGGTACCTGAATGTGGGCTGCAGTTGAACAAAAACTGAAAATGTGGGAGTAGCTTTGGGACTGGACTGTTAGTGAGGCTGGAAGGACTATGAGGAGAGTATTAGTAAAAGCCAAAGAGATCTTACAGTGATTGCTGGGAGAAAACTGATGGTCTGTGAGGAGGAGGCTGGTGAGGGCTTAAAGAAGAAAGCTATAAATGTTATTGAAGATTGGGCCAGGCGAGGTGGCTCATGCCTGGAATCCCAGCATTTTGGGAAGCCGAGGCAGGTGGATCATCTGAGGTCAGGAGTTCGAGACCAGCCTGGCCAACGTGGTAAAACCCTGTCTCTACTAAAAATATACAAACTTAGCCAGGCGTGGTGGAACATGCCTGTAATCCCAGCTACTTGGGAGGCTGAGGCAGGAGAATCACTTGAACCTGGGAGGCAGAGGTTGCAGTAAGCCGAGATGCGCCATTGCACTCCAGCCTGAGCAACAAGAGTGAAACTCCATTTCCAAAAAAACAAGAAAATTAGAAGAAAGAGGATCTTCATTATGTAATAACAGAAAATTTAACAAAACTTACCTCTAGTAATATGGAAAGTAGAATATTGACTGGGACATTTAACTCATAAGATTTCAAGCCATTGTTGAAAGTGTCACTAGCTGCTTTTTGCTGTATATAAGTAAAATTTATGAGAAGATAGATAAGCTAAAGGAAGAACTGTTAAAAATAAAGCAAGTTAAACAAACTAGAAAACTTAGACAAACTGGATAAATTTCTGGATACATATATGTAGACTACCAAGATTGAATCAGGAAGAAATAGAAAACTGGAACAGACCAATAATGAGTAACAAGATTGAATCAGTAATAAAAATTCTCCCAACAAAGAAAAGTCCAGGACCGGATGGCTTAAATGCCAAATTCTAGCAAACTTTCAAACAAGAACTAACACCAATTCTCCTCAAACTATTCCAAAAAATTGAAGCAGAGGGACTTCTCTCTGATTCTTTCTATGAGGCAAGCATTACCCTGATACCAAAAGGAGATAAGGACACAACCAAAAGGAAAACTGCAGGCCAATGTTCCCAATGAACACAGAGGCAAAAATCCTCAGCGAAATACTAGCAAACCAAGTCCAACAGTACATCAAAAAGATAATACACCATGATTAAGTGGGATTTATCCCAGGGATACAAGAATGGCTCAACATAGGCAAATCAATAAAATATGCTACATCACATCAACAGAATGAAGGACAAAAACCATCTGATCATCTCAGTAGATGCAGAAAAAACATTTGATAAAACTCAGTATCCCTTCATGACGAAAACCCTCAACAAAGCATGCATAGAAGGAAAAAACCTGTATTAGTCCATTTTCACGCTGCTGATAAAGACATACCTGAGACTGGGCATTTTACAAAAGAGATTTAGTCAACTTACAGTTCCATGTGGCTGGGGAGGCCTCACAATCATGGTGGAAGGCAAGGAGGAGCGAGTCACATCTTACATGGATGACTGCAGGCAAAGAGAGAGAGCTTATGTAGGGAAACTCCCATTTTTAAAACCGTCTTATCTCATGAGACCCATTCATTATCACAAGAACAGTGCAGGAAAGACCTGTCCCCATAATTCAATCACTTCCCACCAGGTTCCTCCCATGACATGTGGGAATTGTGGGAGTAACAATTGAAGATGAGATTTGGGTGGGTACACAGCCAAACCATATCAATACCTCAACATAATAAAGGCCACATATGACAGACTCACAGCTAACATTGTATTGAGTGGGGAAAAGCTGAAAGCCTTTTCTCTAAGAGCTGGAACAAGACAAGAATGCCCACTTTCACCATTCCTATTCAACATAGTACTGGAAGTCCTAGCCAGAGTAATCAGGCAAGAGAAAGAAATAAAAGGCATCTGAATAAGAAAAGAGAATGTCAAACAGTCCCTCTTTTCAGATGATGTGATCTTATATCTAGAAAAATTTGAAGACTCCACCAGAAAACTCTTAGATCTGATAAAACAAATTCAGTAAAGTTAGTCACAGGTTACAAAATCAGCATACAGAAAATAAGTGCTTTTTCTATACAAAAATAATGAACTAGCTGAGAAAGAACACAAGAAGACAACCAAATTTACAATAGTTAAAAAAAAATACCTAGGAATAAATTTAACCAAGGAGATGAAAGACCTCCACAAGGAAAACTACAAACACTGATGAAAGAAATTGAAGAAGACACAAACAAAACAAAGAGCCCATGCTCATGGATTAGAAGAATTAACATTGTTAAAATGACCACACTCCCCAGAGCAGTCTACTGATTCAGTACAATCGCTGTCTAAATATCAATGTCATTTTTCACAGAAATAGAAAAAAAAATCCTAAAATGTGTAAGAAACCAAATAGGGCTCAAATACCAAAGTGATTCTGTGCAAAAAGAACAAAGTTGGAGGCATCACATTACCTGACTTCAAAATGTATCACAAGGCTTTAGTAACCAGAACAGCAAGATATTGGTATAAAAACAGAAACATAGACCAATAAAACAGAATGGAGGACTCAGAAACAAATTCACACCTTTATGGCCAACTGATTTTTGACGAAGACACCAAGAACATACACTGGGGAAAGGGCACCCTCTTCAATAAATCGTGCTGGGAAAATTGCTTATCTATTTGCAGGAGAATGAAACCGGACCCTTATCCCTCACTATATATAAAAATCAACTCAATATGGATTAAAGACTGAAATGTAAGCCCCACATCTGCAAAACAACTAGAAGGAAGCATAGAGGAAACACTTCAGGACATTAGTCTAGGCAACTACTTTATGGCTAAGACCTCAGAAGCACAGGCAATAATAAAAAAATAGATAAATGGGACTATATTAATCTAAAAGACTTCTGCACAGCAAAGGAAACAACAGAGTGAAGAGATAGCCTGTTGAATGGGAGAAAATATTTATAAACTATTTATTCAACAAGATTCTGATACCTAGAATATTAAAAGAACTCAAAGCAACAGTAAAAAGACAAAAATCGTCTCATTAAAAAGTGGGCAAAGGATACAAATAGACATTTCTCAAAATAAGACATAGAAATGACTGATATGTGCGAAGGTGCTCAACATCACTAATCATCAGAGAAATGCAAAATAAAACTATACTAAGATATCCGCTTACCCCAATTAGAATGGCTGTTATTAAAGAGACAAAAGGTAACAGATGCTGACAAGGATGTGGAGAAAAAGGAACTCTTACACACCACTGCTGGGGATATAAGTTAATATAGTCATTAGGGGAAACAGTAAGGAGACTTCTCAAAAAACTAAAAATAGAACTACCAAATGATCCAGCAGTCCTGCTACTGTTTATTTAAAGAAAAGAAATCAGTATATCAAAGAGATGGCAGCATCTCAGTGTTTATTGCAGCACTATTCACAATAGCAGTGATATGGAATCAACCTACCTAAGTGTCCATCAAAGGATGAATGGATTTTTTTAAATGGTATATATACACAGTGAAATACTATTTTGCCATAAAAAAGGTGAAATCATGTCATTTGTAGCAACATGGATGGGAACTGGAGGTCATTATGTTAACTGAAATAAGCCAGACACAGAAAGACAACTATGACATGTTCTTAGTCCTATATAGGAGCTAAAAATGTTGATCTTATAGAGGTAGAGAGTAGAATGATAGTTACCAGAGGCTGGGAAGAGTGTGGGGGTGTGGGTGGGTGGATGAAGAGAGGTTGGTTAAAATGTACAAAAATACAGTCCTTAGAAGGAATAAGATTTAATGTTCAGTAGCAGAAAGTTAATAACAATGTATGTATATTACAAAATAGCTAGAACAGAGCACTTGAAATGTTCCCAGCACATAGAAATGATAAATAGTAGAGGTAATGAACACTCCAGATACCCTTATTTGGTCATTATACAGTATAGCATGTAAGAAAATGTCACTTTTATCCCATAAATATGTACAAATGTTTATATCAATAAAAAATTTTAAAAATTAATAGAACTTACCCTCAAACTAAATGTAGCTCTGATCCCACATTCAAAAGCCTTAAAGGCAAGCCTCAAAAAGGTTTGTTTTTTAGTACTTTAATTGTCCCAGAGGAATACTCAAGAATACTTATTGTATTACAAAAAATATCTTTATATCTGGCATGCAATCAACAATTTCTGGGCTTGCAAAGAATGAGGAAAATATGAGCCACAATCAGTGGAAAAATTAATTGAAACAGATACAGCAATGTTAGAAATAAAAGCAGTAGATGAAAACATTAAAATAGTTATTATAATTAGATTTCAAAAATACAATAAGGTAGCAAAAGGGCTGAGTATGATAAGTAGATACGGAAAAGATAAAAAGGAGGTTCCACTCCAACTTCTAAAATGAAACATATGTGTTATGAAATGTACATTGGATGGGATAACAGATTCAAATATGCAGAAGAAAAAATTAGTTAATTTTAAGACATACTACAATAGAAAGTATCAAAATTTAAACACAGAAATAAAAGACAGGAAAGGATGAACAGAACTTCAAGAGGCTGTGGCATAATTATAAACTACTAATATACACTTTTGGAATCTCAGATTGGAATGAGAGAGGTGCTAGAAAAGATAACTGAAGAGATAATGGCTGAAAATTTTTCAGATTTGATGAAATTTTTAAGATTTATAATATCACAGATCCAAGACATTTAAGAAATCCCAAACAGAAGGAATATGAGGAAAACTACATGAAGAGACATCATAATCAAAATACTTGAAATCAGTAGTAAAGAAGAAAATTATAAAAGCATTCTGAGAAGAAAGACATATTGTGTACAGTGAACCAAAGATAAGAATACAGTAGACTTTGCAATAGAAATAATATATCACCAAGGAAAGTGAATAATAATTTAAAAGTTTTGAAAGAAAAATTGGAATTTTATCCTCAAGAAAATAGCTTTCAAAATTGAAGATGAAATGAAGACTTTCTTCTATACAGAAGCTAAAACAATTCATTACCTGGAGAATGCTATTATAAGAAATGTTAAGGGAAGTCTTTAATAATGTAAATAATATAAAATGAAATTCTAGACTTACACCAGGAAATGAAAAGAAATAGAAATTATGTGGGTAAATATAGGCTACTTCATTTTTTAAAAAATTATTTAAAGGATTATTAACTTTTTAAAACAAAGGACATAACTGTGTTGTTTGAGATTTATAACATCGAGAAGTAAAATTTAGAACAACAGCATGTTGGCTTTTGTGACAATATGGAAGTATACTTTTGTAAGGTGATTATGCTGTGCATGAAGTAGTATTATACTACTTGGAGACAGACTGAAATAAATTGAAGAGGTATGCTATAAGACATAAATAAACACTGAAGAAACCCCAGCAAAGAGTTATACCAATAAAGAGTTATACAACAAGGATAAAACATAATTATAAAAGTACTTTATCCAAAAAATGCAAAAAAGAAAGAAAAAGAGCACAGGGGAACAAAAAGTGAAGAGATGTATAGAAAACTAACAGCACAATGGTAGCTTTAAACCCAAACTTATCAGGAATTTCTTAAATGTAAATGGTCTAATGACCAATTTAAAGGCAGAGATTGTCATATTAGATTTTTAGAAAGTAAGTCTCAAATAGGTTAAAAGTAACAGGATAGAAAAAAATGATCATGCTATCATTAATCAAAAGAGCACTGGTGTGGTTATATTGATACTAGACAAAATAAATTTTAAAAGTCAGTTTTGAAAACATAAATAAAGTTAGTAAATCTTTAGTCAGACTTGTTTGATATAAAAAGAACAAAGACAAGTTAGAATGAGAAGGTGTAATTACATATTCCACAGATATTTTAAGGATTAACCAATATTATGAAGAACTTTATGCCAGTGAATACAACAAGTTAGACTAAATGGTTTAAATTTTTTGGAAGACAGTGCTATGAAAAATTACCAAAGTTCACTCAAGAAAAAATTGTTTATGTGTATACATGAAGATGAGTTTAGATTTAAGATCCTCTTAAAAAGAAAATTGTTTGTTTCACTGGTGAATCTTAGCAAGCATTAGATGGATAAATAATACCAACTCAACATATACTCTTTCAGAACATAGAAGATGGTATACTTCTCAACTACTTTTATGAAGCCAATGTTGCTATGATAGTATAATTTTTAAAAGGCATTAAAATACAAACTATCACAAACCAATATTCCTCATGAATGTAGATACAGAAATCCAAATGGGATTATAAATCCAATAGCCAGGTGACACTTATTGTTTGAATGTATGGTTGATTTAATGTTTATAAATCAACCCATGGAATTTTTCATACTGATAGGATTAAGGTAAAAGTCATTTGTTCTTCTCAACAGATGTAGATGTTTTAAAAAAGCTCTCAGGAAACTTGAAATAGAAGGGAACTTCCTCAATGAGATAAATAGGATCTTAGTGAAGACTACAATTCTTAATGGTGAAAGACCTAACACTTTTCTCTTGGTATTAAGAACAATGCAAATAACTAATGCAAATAACAATGCAAATAACAATGCAATAACTAACGGAAAGCCCATAGAATGAAAAGGAGGAAGTAAAACTCTTTATTCACAGGCAACGTGATCATTTATACACAGATGACTATGAAGAAAATCCTAAAGTATCTACAAAAGATGCTACTTGAACTGATAACTGAGTCCAATCATGTTACAGAAGATGAAGTTGTCCAATCATGTTACAGAAGATGAAGTTGATGTGCCAAAATCAGAGTCTATATACTATCAACATGAATAATTGAAAATTCAGATTCAAAATAACATTGATGACAGTGTCCAAAATATTAAATACTTAAAGGTAGATCTAACAATATATTGCAGATTTCCACACTTAAAACAACAAAATATTGCTGACAGAATGTAAAGACAACTTAAATGAGGGAAGAAGTAGACCATGTTCAATGTATTATAATACTCAATATTGTTAAGATTTCAATTTTCCCTAAATTAGTCTGTAGATTAAACATAAACTTACTAAAAATTTTGAAGATTATTTTGTAGATGTTATTTATTTTTATTTTTTATTTTATTTATTTATTTATTTTTATTATTATACTTTAGGTTTTAGGGTACATGTGCACAATGTGCAGGTTTGTTACATATGTATCCATGTGCCATGTTGTTTTGCTGCACCCATTAACTCGTCATTTAGCATTAGGTATATCTCCTAATGCTGTCCCTCCCCCCTCCCCCCACCTTACAACAGTCCCCAGAGTGTGATGTTCCCCTTCCTGTGTCCATGAGTTCTCATTGTTTAATTCCCACCTATGAGTGAGAACATGCGGTGTTTGGTTTTTTGTCCTTGCGATAGTTTACTGAGAATGATGTTTTCCAGTTTCATCCATGTCCCTACAAAGGACATGAACTCATCATTTTTTATGGCTGCATAGTATTCCATGGTGTATATGTGCCACATTTTCTTAATCCAGTCTATCGTTGTTGGACATTTGGGTTGGTTCCAACTCTTTGCTATTGTGAATAGTGCCACAATAAACATACATGTGCATGTGTCTTTATAGCAGCATGATTTATACTCCTTTGGGTCTATACCCAGTAATGGGATGGCTGGGTCAAATGGTATTTCTAGTTCTGGATCCCTGAGGAATCACCACACTGACTTCCACAATGGTTGAACTAGTTTACAGTCCCACCAACAGTGTAAAAGTGTTCCTATTTCTCCACATCCTCTCTAGCACCTGTTGTTTCCTGACTTTTTAATGATGGCCATTCTAACTGGTGTGAGATGGTATCTCATTGTGGTTTTGATTTGTATTTCTCTGATGGCCAGTGATGATGAGCATTTTTTCATGTGTTTTCTGGCTGCATAAATGTCTTCTTTTGAGAAGTGTCTGTTCATGCCCTTCGCCCACTTTTTGATGGGGTTGTTTTTTTCTTGTAAATTTGTTTGAGTTCGTTGTAGATTCTGGATATTAGCCCTTTGTCAGATGAGTAGGTTGCAAAAATTTTCTCCCATTCTGTAGGTTGCCTGTTCACTCTGATGGTAGTTTCTTTTGCTGTGCAGAAGCTCTTTAGTTTAATGAGATCCCATTTGTCAATTTTGGCTTTTGTTGCCATTGCTTTTGGTGTTTTAGACATGAAGTCCTTGCGCCCACGCCTATGTCCTGAATGATATTGCCTAGGTTTTCTTGTAGGATTTTAATGGTTTTAGGTCTAACATGTAAGTCTTTAATCCATCTTGAATTAATTTTTGTATAAGGTGTAAGGAAGGGATCCAGTTTCAGCTTTCTACATATGGCTAGCCAGTTTTCCCAGCACCATTTATTAAATAGGGAATCCTTTCCCCATTTCTTGTTTTTGTCAGGTTTGTCAAAGATCAAATAGTTGTAGATATGCGGCATCATTTCTGAGGGCTCTGTTCTGTTTCATTGATCTATGTCTCTGTTGTGGTACCAGTATCATGCTGTTTTGGTTACTGTAGCCTTGTAGTATAGTTTGAAGTCAGGTAGTGTGATGCCTCCAGCTTTATTCTTTTGGGTTAGGATTGACTTGGCGATGCGGGCTCTTTTTTGGTTCCATATGAAGTTTAAAGTAGTTTTTTCCAATTCTGTGAAGAAAGTCATTGGTAGCTTGATGGGGATGGCATTGAATCTATAAATTACCTTGGGCAGTATGGCCATTTTCATGATATTGATTCTTCCAACCCATGAGCATGGAATGTTCTTCCATTTGTTTGTATCTTCTTTTATTTCATTGAGCAGTGGTTTGTAGTTCTCCTTGAAGAGGTCCTTCACATCCCTTGTAAGTTGGATTCCTAGGTATTTTATTCTCTTTGAAGCAATTGTGAATGGGAGTTCACTCATGATTTGATGTTATTGTTAAGAAAAAAATTTGGAGGACTTTCCTTGCCTGAAAGCATCACTAATCAAGGCAATCCGGTTGAGGTATAAGAATAGTAATATAGATTAATGGATCAGAATAGAAATTTGCAGTACAGACCTGCGCAGATATAAAGAATTGATTTTTTTTTATAAAGGTACCAAGGTAATTCAGTGGAGGAAATTATAGTTAACTCAACAAATGGAGCTGAAAAAATTAAATAGTCTCATTGAAAACAAAATGAAAGCAAAAAACAAACCAAAAAATGCCTTGACCTTCATCTCACAGTATATATAAAAATTAACTTAGAACTGATCACAACCCTAATTGCAGCAGCTAGAACACTAAGATTTCTAGAAAACAGGCAAAAATCTTTGTAATTTTAGATTTAGTGAAATAACTCAGGAATAGAAAACCAAATACCTCATATTCTCGTATATAAATGGGAGCTAAACATGGGTATCCATGGACATACAGAGGGCAACGCTGTAGGTAATATACACTGGGGACTCTAAAAGAGGAGGACTGGAGGAGGATAAATGTTGAAAAATTACCTGTTGGGCACAATGTTCATTGTTAAGGTGATGAGTATGCTAGAAGCTCAAACCCCACCACTACGCAATATATCCATGTAACAAATCTGCATATATACCCTCTAAATGAATGAAAAACAATTTTTAATGTAATTTAACAATTTAAAAATTTTTTTAGGGCACAAAAGCAAAAAGTGTAAAAGGAAATAATGATAAACTGCATCAAAATTTAAAACATTTGTTACAAAATACCCTTAAGAAAATGGAAAAACAAGCCACAGAATGAATATCTGTAAAACAATTTTCTGATAAAGAACTCTTCGTAATTCAATAAGATTATTGTAACCACTATATAATGGAGTTTTTAAATGTGCAAATCCTATTAAAATATATAAATCACTTAAAGAGACAGTTCACCAAAGGAGATATACCATTAAACATGAAATGCTGTTTAACGTTGTTAATTATTAGGGGCAGGTAAATTAAATCCGCAATGAGGTTCTACTGTACACCTGTTAAAAAGGCTGAAAATAAAAAGAGTGATACCACTATGCATTGACAAGCATATGGACTGAGGTTCACATTTATTTGCTGATCGGAATGCAAAATAGCACAACCACTTTGCAGAACAGTCTGGTAGGTTTTTACAAAGTTAGGCATACACTTGTACCAGCCAGCAATTCCACACCTAGCTATTTACTCAAGAACAATAAAAACATATATTTATATAAAGACTCATACTTGCATATTCATAGCAGCTTTTTCATAACTAAAAACTGGAAACAACTCAGGTGTTCATTAACTGATAAATGGTTATACAAATTGTATTATATCCCATATAGTGAAATATTTCTCAGTGATATGAAGGAACAAACTACCAATCCTTTCAATACCGTGTATGACTCTCAAAACCATTATACTAAGTAAAAGAAGCCAGAAGCCAATAGCCTGTATACTGCTTGAATACATTTGTATAAAATTCTGGAAAATACAAAACTGTGGTAATAGCAGATCTATGATTGCTCAGAATCACAAATGACGGGAGGGAATTTTCTGCAAACAAGAAGGAAAGACCATTTTTGAGGTGATGAAAATGTTCTATATTGTGATTACTGTGTTTATTACACAGCTATGTATGCATTTATCAAAACTCCTCAGATTATACAACTTAAATTTGATCAACTTTAACGTATATAGATTGAACTCAGTAAAACTGAATTTTAAAATGTGAGATAATAGCTATTGTTAACTTGAAAAGCACCATACAAATTGATTGTTGTTGATAGTGATGTGAAAAGGGTTGTATCTGTTTAACAAAGGCAGATGTAATCAATGTGAATTTCATTAGCAATCTCTAGATTTTATGGTGCTGTGTACTTTTATTTTTAAAATATTATTATTGACTTTTTACCAGAAAATAATATTTTCTGTATAATTTTTTGCATCTAATTTTTTTATCAAACATGAGTTTGCAAAATAATTTTTGAAAACTCATGTTTCTTGAGTCTACACCTATAAACACGACCTTGCCTGTCTTGTTGACCACTGGCATAGTTGGTGTAGCTATTGTTGTATAACATATTACTATAAAATTCAGTGACCTGAAACAACTAACTTTTATTACCTCATGGTTTCTGTGATCCACTTCCCAGCGAACTCATTTGGGCCCTTCTGCCAGGCCTCTCACAACATGAAAACTGTCTTCTCCAAAGAGTCATACAAGAGAGTGCCCAAGTTGGAATCTGCCATCTTTTTAAACCTAAAATCTGAAATGACATCCTGTCAGCTCTGTATTTTATTTGATAAAAGTGAGTTAATATGTGCAGCCTACATGCAAGGGTAGATAATTACATTCAGACTTAAATATAAGGAGTGAAGGATCACTTGGGTCTATGTTAGAGGCAGCCTATCATAGTAGGGATCAATAACTAGTTGGATGGATGGATGGTTGGATGGATGGATGGATGGATGGATGGATGGATGGATGTGGAGGGATGGTTGGTCAGGCAGACAGATGATGGGCAAATAGATTAATGCTATACCACAATATAATTTAATTTATGTTGCATAACCAACTTAATCCTGAAAAACTTGAGACTATTTAGGAAAGATTGACCAGGATGGTGAGAGGTATAACTGTTTTCCTTCTGTATATAAAAGTTAAAATATTCTATAACCCTTTGCCTTAAAAAAAAAAACTTAAAAGACATGGTAATAATTATAAAGCATTTGAAAGAGTGAACTCTGGAAAAAGGATTAGTTTTTTTTTTTTCAACTCCAGACAATCATTCTAGTACTGTCAGCAATTTGGCAAAGTTTGATATAAGACAGAGATTTTGTTTCAATTTGAAGAAATTTTCAATGATTTATATGTTTGCTCTTCAGTGTCATTCACATTAAACTTTAAATGCTTTTAAGAAAGTATCTGCTACCCATGATCAATAACTAGGCATTCATTTTACTTTTATCCCTAGCATATGGATTTAATGACTTTGACAGGGAAACATATAACTTCTGATGGTCATAATTTTCTAGGAATTATAACAATAGAAAATAATCTGAGGGTCTTAAATATTTATCTTTTTTGGAAAAGGTTAAAATACATAAAAGAAAATATAGGCTGGGATCATGGCCGACAGGAGGCAGGACTAGATTGAAGCTCTGACTTGGACAGACAGAGCAGCATGTGTAGGCTCTCATCGTGAATTTTAGCTTCATAACGACTGCAGGAATAATCAGAAAACCCGAGAGGACCCACAGACCCTCAGAAAGAAGCAGATTTCTCCTGCAGGACCCAGGAGACACTCCAGATATTTTGCTGGTATCCATGGCTGAGAGACCCATAGACGGTTCACATCACAGGACTCTGTGCACACAACCCCCAGTACCAGCCCAGAGCCTAGTGGATTTGCTAGGTGGCTAGATCCAGAAGAGAGATAACAGTAACTACAACTTCACTGTCAGGAAGCCATATCTGTAGGAAAAGAGGGAGAGTACTACATCAAGGGAGCACCCATGACACAAAAGAATCTGAACAACAGCCTTCAGCCTTAGACCTTTCCTCTGACAGAGGCTACCCAAATGAGAAGGAACCAGAAAACCAACTCTGGTAATATGACAAAACAAGGCTCTTTAACACCGCCGCTCCCCCCAGGAAAAAAAATCACAGTAGCTCACCAACAGTGGATCCAAACCAAGAAGAAATCCCTGATTTACCTGAAAAAGAATTCAGATTAGTTATTAAGCTAATCAGGGAGCCACCAGAGAAAGGCAAAGCCTAGTGCAAGGAAATTAAAAAAAAAAAACGATGCACGAAGTGAAGGAATATTCAATGAAATAGATAGTATAAATAAAAAAACCCCAAAACTTCACAAAACACTGGACACACTTATAGAAATGCAAAGTGCTCTGGAAAATCTCAGCAATAGAATTGAACAAGCAGAAGAAAGAAATTCAGAGCTTGAAGATAAGGTCTTTGAATTAACCCAATCCAACAAAGACAAAGAAAGAAGAATAAGAAAATATGAACAAAGCCTCCAAGAAGTCTGGGATTATGTTAATCCACCAAACCTAAGAATAATCAGCGTTCCTGAGGAAGAAGACAAATCTAAACGTTTGGACAACATATTTGGGGGAATAATTGAGGAAAACTTCCCAGGCCTTGCTAGAGACCTAGACATCAAAATACAAGAAACAGAAAGAACACCTGGGAAATTCATTGCAAAAAGATTATCACCTAGGCGCATTGTCATCAGGTTAAGTAAAGTTAAGATGAAGGAAAGAATCTTAAGAGCTGTGAGACAAAAGCACCAGGTAACCTGTAAGGCAAAACCTATCAGATTAATGGCAGACTTCTCAGCAGAAACCCTACAAGCTAGAAGGGACTGGGGCCCAATCTTGAGCCTCCTGAAACAAAACAATGATCACCCGAGAATTTTGTATCCAGTGAAACTAAGCATCAAATATGAAGGAAAGATACAATCTTTTTCAGACAAACAAATGCTGAGAGAATTCAGCACTAACAAGCCACCACTACAAGAACTGCTAAAAGAAGCTCTAAATCTCGAAACAAATCATGGAAATGCATCAAAACAAAATGTCATTAAAGCATAAATCTCACAGGACCAATAAAACAAAAATACAAGTTAAAAAACAAACAAAAACCAGGGTACACAGGCAACAAATAGCATGATGTATGGAATGGTACCTCACACATCTCAATACTAACATTGAATGTAAATGGCCTAAATGCTCCACTTAAAAGAAACAGAACAGCAGAATGGGTAAGAATTCACCAACCAACTCTCTGCTGCCTTCAAGAGACTCACCTAACACATAAAGACTCACATAAACTTAAAGAAGCAGAAAAAGGCATTTCATGCGAATGGACACCAAAAGTGAGAAGGAGTAGCTGTTCTTATATGAGACAAAACTTTAAAGCAACAGCAATTAAAAAAAGACAAAGAGGGACATTACATAATGGTAAAAAGCTTTGTCCAACAGGAAAATATCACAATCCTAAACATATTTGGGATCCGCACACCTAAAAGTGGAGTTCCCAAATTTATAAAACAATTACTACTAGACCTAAGAAATGAGATAGACAACAACACAATAATAGTGGGGGACTTCAGCACTCCACTGACAGCACTAGACAGGTCATCAAGACTGAAAGTCAACAAAGAAACAATGGATTTAAACTATACCTTGGAACAAATAGACTTAACAGATATATACAGAACATTCCATCCAAAGCCACAGAATATACATTCTATTCAACAGTGTGTGGAACTTTCTCCAAGATAGACCAGGTGATAGACCACAAAATGAGCCTCAATAAATTTAAGAAAATTGAAATTATGTCAAGCACTCTTTCTGACCACAGTGTAATAAAGCTGGAAATCAACTCCAAAATAAACCTTCAAAACCATGCAAATACATGGAAATTAAATAACCTGCTCCTGAATGATCATTGGGTCAAAAATGAAATCAAGATGAAAATTTAAAAATTCTTCAAACTGAATGACAATAGTGACACAACTTATCAAAACTTCTGGAATGCAGCAAAGGTGGTGCTAAGAGGAGAGTTCATGGCCCTAAACACCTACATCAAAAAGACTGAAAGAGCACAAACTGATAATCTAAGGTCACACCTCAGGGAACTAGAGAAACAAGAACAAACCAAACCCAAACCCAGCAAAAGAAAGGAAATAACCAAGATCAGAGCAGAACTAAATGAAATTGAAACAGAAAAAAATACAAAAGATAAATGAAAAGTTGGTTCTTTGAAAAGATAAATAAAATTGATAGACCATTAGCAACATTAACCAAGAAAAGAAGAGAGAAAATCCAAATAACCTCAATAAGAAACAAAACGGGAGCTATTATAACTGACACCACAGAAATACAAAACATCATTCAAGGCTACTATGAAAAACTTTATGTGCATACACTAGAAAACCTAGAAGAGATGGATAAATTCCTTGTAAGATACAACCCTCCTAGCTTAAATCAGGAAGAATTAGATACCCTGAACACTCCAATAACAAGCAGCGAGATTGAAATGGTAATTTAAAAATTACCAACAAAGAAATGTCAGGACTAGACAGATTCACAGCAGAATTCTGTCAGACATTCAAAGAAGAATTGGTTCCAATCCTATTGACACAATTCCAGATAGAGAAAGAGGGAACCCTCCCTAAATCATTCTATGAAGCTGGCATCACCCTAATATCAAAACCAGAAAAGGACATAACCAAAAAAGAACACTGCAGACCAATATCTCTAATGAACATAGATGCCAAAATCCTTAACAAAATACTAGCTATCCAAATCCAACAGCATATCAAAAAGGCAATCCACCATGATCAAGTGGGTTTCATACTAGGGATGCAGGGATGGTTTAACATACATAAGTGAATAGATGTGATACACTACATAAACAGAATTAAAAATGAAAATTACAAGATCATCTCGATAAGATGCAGAAAAAGCATTCAACAGACTCCAGCATTCCTTTATAATTAAAACTCCCAGCAACACTGGCATACAAGGGACATAACTCAATGTAATAAAAGCCATCTATGACAAACCCACAGCCATCATAATACTCAATGGGGAGAAGTTGAAAGCATTCCCTCTGAGAACTGGAACAAGACAAGGATGCCCACTCTCACCACTCCCCTTCAACATAGTACTGGAAGTCCTAGCCAGGGCAATCAGAGAGGAGAAATAAAGGGCATCCAAATCCATAAAGAGGAAGTCAAAGTGTCACTGTTTGCTGATAATATGATCATTTACTTCAAAAACCCTAAAGACTCCTCCAGAAAGCTCCTAGAACTGATAAAAGAATTCAGCAAAGTTTCTGGATACAAAATTAATATACACAAATCAGTATCTCTTCTATATACCAGTAGCAACAAAGTGGAATATCAAATCAAGAACTCAACCCCTTTTACAATAGCTGCAAAAAAAAAAAAAAATACTTAGGAATATGCCTAACCAGGAAGGGGAAAGACCTCTACAAGGAAAACTACAAAACCTGAAAGAAATCATAGATGACACAAACAAATGGAAACACATCCTGTGCTCATTGATAGGTAGAATCAATATTGTGAAAATGACCATACTGACAAAAGCAATCTCAAATTCAATGCAATTCACATCAAAATACCACCATCATTCTTCACAGAATTAGGAAAAAACAATTCTAAAATTCATATGGAACCAAAAAAGCCTATATAGCCAAAGCAAGACTAAGCAAAAAGAACAAATCTGGAGCCATCACATTACCTGACTTCAAACTATACTATAAGGCCATAGTCACCAAAACAGCATGGTACTGGTATTAAAAATAGACATATAGACCAATGGAACAGGATAGAGAACCCAGGAATAAACCCAAATACAGCCTACTGATTTTCGACAAAGCAAACAAAAACATAAAATGGGAATTGGACACCCTTTTCAACAAATGGTGCTGGGATACAGGTTAGCTAGCTGCCTGTAGGAGAATGAAACTGGATCCTCATCTCTCACCTTATACAAAAATCAACTCAAGATGGATTAAGGACTTAAATCTAAGGGCCAAAAGTATAAAAATTCTAGAAAATAACATTGGAAAAACCCTTCTAGACATTGGCTTAGGCAGTTTTGGGTTTCATGACCAAGAACCCAAAAGTATATGCAATAAAAACGAAGATAAATAGCTGTGACTTAATTAAACTAAAGAGATTTTGCACAGCCAAAGTCACAGTCAGCAGAGTAAACAGACAACCCACAGAGTGGGAGAAAATCTTTGCTATCTACACATCTGACATAGGACTAATATCCAGAATCTACAACGATCTCAAACAAATCAGCAAGAAAAAAAAAATCCCATCAAAAAGTGGGCTAAGGACATAAACAGACAGTTCTCAAAAGAAGATATACAAATGGCCAACAAACATATGAAAAAATGCTCAACATCACTAATAATCAGGGAAATGCAAATCAAAACCACAGTGTGATACCACCTTACTCCTGCAAGTATTGGGCATAATAAAAAAATAAAAAAACAGATGTTGACGTGGATGCAGTGATCATGGAACACTTCTACACTGTGGTGGGAATGTAAACTAGTACAACCACTATGGAAAACAGTGTGGAGATTTCTTAAAGAACTAAAAGTAGAACTACCATTTGATACAGCAGTCCCACTACTGGATATCTACCCAGGGGAAAAGAAGTCATTACATGATAAAGATACTTGCACACACACTTTTATAGGAACACAGTTCACAACTGCAACATCATGGAGCCAACCCAAATGCCCATCAATCAACGAGTCGATAAAGAAACTGTGATATATGTGTATATTCTGTATATATTCTATATATATATAATATATATATGGGATATAGAGAGAGAATATAGAGAGAATATATAGAGAGAATATATATAGAATATATAGAATATATAGAGAATCTATAGAGAATATATAGAGAGAATATATATAGAATATATAGAGAGAATATATATAGAATATATAGAGAGAATATATATAGAATATATGTATAGAATATATATAGTATATGTAGAATATATATGGAATATATAGAGAGAATATATATAGAGAATATATATATTCCATCATATATATAGAATAGAGAGAATATATATAGAATATATATAGTCACATATATATAGAATATATGTTCTGTCACACATATATATAGAATATATATATATTCCATCACATATATATAGAATATATATATATTCCATCACATATATATGGAATATGTATATATTCCATCATATGTATATACATATATGATAGAATACTACTCAACCATATAAAGGAATGAATTAATGGTATTCACAGCAACCTGGATGAGATTGGAGACTATTATACTAAGTGAAGTAACTCAGAAACAGAAAACCAAACATTGTATGTTCTCACTGATATGTGGGAGCTAAGCTATGAGGATGCAAAGGCATAAGAATGATACAATGGACTTTGGGGACTTGGGAAGGTTGGTGTGGCAAGGGATAAAAGACTATAAATAGGGTGCAGTGTATACTTCTGGGTGATGGGTGCACCAAAATCTCACAAATCACTAAAGGGCTTATGTAACCAAACACCACCTGTACCCCAATAAACTCTGAAAAATAAAAAAAAATATATATAGGCTAGGTGCAGTGACTCACACCTGTAATCCCAACACTTGGGAGCCAAGGCAAGAGGGTTGCTTGAGACCAGGAGTTCAAGGCTGCAGTGAGCAATGATGGCACCACTGCACTCCAGCCTGGGCAACAGAGTGAGACCCTGTCTCAAAATAAAATATAAATGACACGTGAGTTTTTTCATAGATATACACGTTTATATTTGGATATACACCTGGATGTGTAATTTCTATACATGGAAGCTTTTGTTTCTTTTATATTTACTTAAGATCATTTCCATTTGAAATGCAATAAACCTTGAAATGTTTTTACTATATTTATATCATTTCATTGTTTTTGTTGCCACTATAGTACCAGGGGCAATTGAGAATTTCACTTTTTATCAGAGCTTTTAGTTTTGTGATTTTGAATAACAAAGTGTTACATGCAGTGGAGGGCAGTGAGGGAATTTTCATATTCATGGAAATCATCCACCATTGTGGATTTTGTACTTACTCCTAAGACTACCCCTTGCCCTAAGATGAGAGAAGCAACTACGATGGATTTTGGATCATGGATATTAGATCTCCTTAATGTTGAATATATAAGAATGGCCAACAACCACTGTTGAGAGAAAGAGTAAAACTAGCAAGGATTTCAAAAAAACTAATTAAATGAGATTTTGGCTTGATGAGACATTTTCTGGTGTCACTATATACAGATTAACATTTTGCAAACTACCTTTTTAATGTTCATACACATTAATATTTAAACCTAAGACATCAAGGCTAACTACTAAGCAGAGAAATGTTATTCCTGGAAGGGATGTAGTATTTTTGGAAAATATATTAAGTTTATACCTACTAAATAGTGTGTAGTTCTTGAAGTAGCATGTGTTAGGCAATGTGTTTTTTTTTTTTTAAGAATTCAACTTTTTGTTCACAATGAAATATAGCATAGAAAAATACTTTTTTTTTTTTTTTTTTTTTTGAGACAGGGTCTCTCTCTGTTACCCAGGCTAGAGTGCAGTGGCACGATCTTGGCTCACTGCAGCCTCTGCCTCCCAGGTTCAAGTGATTCTCCTGCCTCACCCTCCCAAGTAGCTGGGATTACAGGCACTCACCACCATGCCTGGCTAATTTTTTTGTATTTTTAGTAAAGATGGGGTTTCACCATGTTTGCCAGGCTGGTCTCAAACTCCTAACCTCAAGTGATCTGCTCACCTTGGCCTCCCAAAGTGCTGGGATTACAGGCATGAGTCACCCGGCCTGGCGAAAATATTCTTTTTTTTTTTTTGAGACAGAGTCTTGCTCTGTTGCCCAGGCTGGAGTGCAGTGGCACAATCTTGGCTCACTGCAACCTCCGCCTCCCGGGTTCAAATGATTCTCCTGCCACAGCCTCCCGAGTAGCTGGGACTACAGGCATGCACCACCACACCCGGCTCTTTTGTATTTTTAGTAGAGACGGGGTTTCACCATGTTGGCCAGGATGGTCTCGATCTTTTGACTTCGTGATCCACCCGCCTAGGGCTCCCAAAGTGCTAATTACAGGCGTGAGCCACAGTGCCCAGCCAAAAATATTCTTATAATTAGTATTGGGTTAGATAGAAAATTCATTTCAAAGAACTAATGCCTATAATTAAGTTTAAATATTTCAGATCCAGCTTTATTTTAAAAATTTTTTATTTTATTTTATTTTATTTTTAAATGGAGTCTCACCATGTCACCCAGGCTGGAGTGCAGTGGCCAGATCCAGCTTTCAAAAGCAATCATCTTCATAGATGAATTTTTAAATTTTTTAATGTTAAGTATGTAGTAAGGTATATTAATCTAGCTCTCAATATAGAAAGGAAAAATATGTAAGAATATGCAGTTACAAATAAGGAGCAAGAGCTTGGTAGTCTAGGACTTTTAACTACTGTCAGCAAACTAGTGAAAGTGGCTGGAGTTAAATTTACCACTACATGCTCATCGAAATCAAGTTAAATATTAAAAAGCTATCAAATTCAGAGAAAGGCCATGTAATATAATCAAACAGAAACAATTAGGCACTGTGCTTTTCTAAAACACTCTAGGATCTTGTGACCCATAACTCACGAGGGTATCCCAATATTCAAGTATAAGTTGTGTGCATCTGTTTTTATTTTTTAGAGATATATGTTTCAGGTATTAAATGTACATACAATAAATATTTGTTTGAATGAAATTATTTGTTATATAAGAACTGGTAACTATATCCTGGTGTAGCTTTTTCATTTAAAAAAATTATTTCATTTTATTTGTTTATTTATTTCAGTAGTTTTGGGGGAACAGGTGGTGTTTGTTTGCATGAAAAAGTTCTTTAGTGGTGATTTCTGAGATTTTGGTGCACCTATCACCCAAGCAGTGTACACTGTTCCCAGCGTGTAGTCTGTTATCCCTCATCCCACTCTTAAACTTTCCTCCCAGTCCCCATAGTCCATTATATCATTTTTATGCCTTTGCATCTTCATAGCTTAGCTCCCACATATAAGTGAGAATATATGATGTTATGATGTTTGGTTTTTCATTACTGAGTTACTTCACTTAGAATAATGGTCTCCAACTCCATCCAGGTTGCTGTAAATGTCATTATTTTCTTCCTTTTTATAGCTCAGTAGTATTCCATGCTGTATATATATGTACCACATTTTCCTTATCCACTCATTGATAGATGGCATTTAGGGTGTTCTGTCTTTTTGCAATTGAGAATTCTGCTGCAATAAACATAAGTGTGTGGGTGTCTTTTTCATATAATGACTTTTTTTTTGTCTGTGTAGCTACCCGGTAGTTAAATTGCTAGGTCAAATGGTAGTTCTACTTTTAAGTTTTTAAGGAAACTCCATACTGTTTTCCATAGTGGTTGTACTAGATTACATTCCCACCAGCTGTGTAAAAGTGTTCCCTTTTCACCACATCCATGCCAACATCTATGTTTTTGTCTTTTAATTATAGCCATTCTTGCAGGAGGAAGGTGGTATCACACTGTGGTTTTGGTTTGCATTTCCCTGATCATTAGTGATGTTGAGCATTTTTTCATATATTTGTTAGCCACTTGTATATCTTCTTTGAGAACTGTCTATTCATGTCCTTAGCCCACTTTTTTATGAGTGTTTTTTGTTTGTTTGTTTGTTTGTTTTTTTTTTGTCTTACTGATTGGAGTTCTCTATAGATTCTGGGTATTAGTCCTGTGTCAGATGTATAGATGGCAAAGATTTTCTCCCACTCTTTGGGTTGCCTGTTTACTCTGCTGAACATTCTTTGCTGTGCAGAAGCTTTTTAGTTTAATTAGGTCCCATCTATTTATCTTTGTTTTTGTTGCATTTGCTTTTGGATTCTTGGTCATGAACTCTTTGCCTAAGCCAATGTCTAGAAGAGTTTTTTCCAGTGTTATCTAGAATTTTTATGGTTTCAGATCTTAGATTTAAGTCTTTGATCCATCTCAAATTGATTTTTGTATAAGGTGAGAGGTGAGGATGCAGTTTCATTCTTCTACATGTGGCTTTCCAATTACCCCAACACCTTTTGTTGAATAGGGTATCCTTTCCCCACTTTATGTTTTTGTTTGCTTTGTCAAACATCAGTTGGCTGTAAATATTTCGCTTTATTTCTGGGTTCTTGTTCCTTTTTTCTACATGCCTATTTTTATACCAGTACCATGCTGTTTTGGTATAGCCATGTAGTATGATTTGAAGTCAGGTAATGTGATGCCTCCAGATTTGTTCTTTTTGCTTACTCTTGCTTTGGCTATGCAGGCTCATTTTTGTCCCATAGAAATATTTAGGATTGTTTTTTTCTAGCTCTGTGAAGAATGATGATAGTGTTTTGATAGGAATTGCATTGAATTTGTAGATTGCTTTTGGCAGTATGGTCATTTTCACAATATTGATTCTACCAATCCATGAGCATGGGATGTGTTTCCATTCATTTGTGCCATCTATGATTTCTTTCAGCAACGTTTTGTAGTTTTCCTTGTAGAGATCTATCAAAACTCCCTAAATATTTTTTTGGGAGGGTGAGGAGCTGTTGTCAAAGAGGTTGAGTTCTTGATTTGATTCTCAGCTTGGTCGATATTGGTGTACAGCAGTGCTACTGACTTGTGTACATTCATTTTGCATCCTGAAATTTTACTGAACTTATTTGTCAGATCCAGGAGCTTTTTGAATGAGTATTTAGTGTTTTCTAGGTAAACGATCATATCATCCACAAACAGCGACAGTTTGACTTCCTCTTTACCAATTTGGATACCCTTTATTTATTTCTTTTGTCTGATTGCTGTGGCTAGAACTTTTCAGTACTATGTTGAACAGAAGTGGTCAAAGTGGGCATCTTTTTCTTGTTCTAGTTCTCAGGAGGAATGCTTTCAACTTTTCCCCATTCGGTGTAATGTTGTCTGTGGGTTTGTCATAGATGGCTTTTATTACCTTAAGGTATGTCTCTTTTATGCCAATTTTGCTGAGGGTTTTAATTGTAAAGGGATGCTGGATTTTGTCAGTGCTTTTCCTGCATCTGTTGATCATATGATTTTGTTTTTAATTCTGTTTATACAAGTCTCATTTATTGACTTGTATATATTAAATCATCCCTGCATCTCTGGTTTGAAGCTCACTTGATCATGGTGGATTATCTTTTTGATATGCTGCTGGATTTGGTTTGCTAGTATTTTATTGAGGATTTTTGCATCTATGTTCATGAGGAATGTTGGTCTGTAGTTTTCTTTTTTTGTTCTGTCCTTTCCTGGTTCTGGTAGTAGGGTGATACTGGCTTTATATGATGATTTAGGGAGGATTCACTTCTTCTCTTTTGGAATAGTTTCAGAAAGGTTGGTACCAATTCTTCTTTAAACACCTGACAGAATTCATCTGTGAATCCTTCTGGTCCTAGACTTTTGTTGTTGTTGTTGGCAGTTTTTAAAATTACTATTTCAATCTTACTACTCATTATTGATCTGATCAGAGTTTTCATTTCTTCCTGATTTAATCTAGGAGGGTTGTATATTTTCAGGAATTTATCCATTTCCTCTAGATTTTCTAGATTCATGCATAATGGTGTTTATAGTAGCCTTGAATGATCTTTTGTATTTCTGTGGTATTGGTTGCAATATCTCCCATTTCATTTCTAATTGAGCTTATTGGGATCTTTTCTCTTCTTTTCTTGGTTAGTTGCACTAATGGTCTATCAATTTTGTGTATCTTTTCGAAAAACTAGCTTTTTATTTCATTGATTTTTTGTATTTGTTGTTGTTTGTTTCAATTTCATTTAGTTCTGCTCTAATGTTGGTTCTTTTCTTCTGTTGGGTTTGGATTTAGTTTGTTCTTTCTCTAGTTCCTTGAGTTGTGTCCTTAGATTGTCTGTTTGTGCTCTGTTGGACTTTTTGATGTAGGCAGTTAATGCTATGAACTTTCCTCCTAGGACTGCTTTTGCTGTGTCCTAGAAGTTTTAATATGTTGTGTCACTATTATTGTTTAGTTCAAAGAATGTTTAAATTTCTATCTTGATTTCATTGTTGACCCAAAGATCATTCAGGACCAGATTATTTTATTTGCCTGTATTTGTTTAGTTTTGAAGGTTTTTTTTTTTTTTTTTTTTTGGAGTCGATTTCCAGTTTTATTCCCCCTGTGGTCTGAGAGGGCACTGGATATAATTTTGATTTTCCTTAATTTATTGAGACTTGTTTAATTTATTAGTTTATTGGTCTATCTTGGAGAATTTTCCATGTGCTGATGAAAAGAATGTATACTCTGCAGTTGTTGGGTAGAATGTTCTCTAAATATCTGTTAAGTCCATTTGCAGTCCATTATTTTGTTGACTTTCTCTCTTAATGACCTGTCTAGTGCTGTCAGGTGAGTATTGAAGTCTCCTGTTATTGGCTTGCCATCTATCTCATTTCTTGTATCTAGTAATAATTGTTTTATAAATTTGGGAGTGCTGCATTAGGTACATATATATTTAGGATTGTGATATTTTCCTGTTGGACTAGTCCTTTCATCATTGCATGATTTCCCTCTTTGTCTTTTTTAACTGTTGTTGCTTTAAAGTCTGTTTGGTCTGATATAAGAATGGCTATTCCGCCAGGCACAGTGGCTCACGCTTGTAATCCCCGCACTTTGGGAGGCCGAGGCGGGCGGATCACGAGGTCAGGAGATCGAGACCACGGTGAAACCCCGTCTCTATTAAAAATACAAAAAATTAGCCGGCTGTGGTGGCAGGTGCCTGTAGTCCCAGCTACTCGGAGAGGCTGAGGCAGGAGAATGGCGTGAACCCGGGAGGCGGAGCTTGCAGTGAGCCAATATTGCACCACTGCACTCCAGCCTGGGCGACAGAGCAAGACTCTGTCTCAAAAAAAAAAAAAAAAGAATGGCTATTCCTGCTTGCTTTTTGTTTCCATTTACATGAAATATCTTTTTCCACCCCTTTACCCTAAGTTTATGTGAATCCTTATGCCTTAGGTAAGTCTCTTGAAGACAGCATATACTTGGTTGGTGGATTTTTTAATCCACTCTACAATTCTGTATCTTTTAAGTGGAGCCTTTAGGTTATTTACACTCAGTATTAGTATTGGGATGTGAGGTACTATTTTATTCATCACACTAGTTATTGCCTGAATACTGTGTTTGTTTGTTTTTGTTTGTGTGTGTGTGTGTGTGTGTGTGTGTGTATTGTGTTTTGTTTTGTTTTTTTTGAGACAGAATCTCACTCTGTCGCCCAGGCTGGAGTGCAGTGGTGCAATCTCAGCTCACTGTAACCTCTGCCACCTGGGTTCAAGTGATTCTCCTTCCTCAGCCTCCTGAGTAGCTGGGATTACAGGCGCCTGTCACTGCACCTGGATAATTTTTGTAGTTTTAGTAGAGATAGGGATTTACCATCTTGGCAAGGCTGGTCTTGAATTCCTGATCTAGTGATCCATCTGCCTCAGCCTCCCAAAGAATACTTTGTTTTTTCTTCATTGTGTTATTGTTTTATAGGCCCCATAAGATTTATGCTTCAAGAAGGTTCAGTTTTGGTGCATTTCAAGGGTTTGTTTCAAGATTCTTGTAGTGCTAGTGTGGTGGTGATGAATTCTCTCAGCATTTATTTCTTTGAAAAATCCTTTATCCCTCCATTTTGAAGCTTAGTTTTGCTGGATACAGAGTTCTTGGTTTGTAATTATTTTGTTTGAGGATGCTAAAGTTAGGACCCTAATCCCTTTTGGCTTGTAGGGTTTCTGCTGAAAACTCTGCTGTTAATCTGGTAGGTTTTCCTTTATGTTACCACTTTATGTTCCTTTAGGTTACCACTTGCTTTTGCCTCACAGCTCTTAAGATTCTTTCCTTAGATAGCCTGATGGCTATGTGCCAGGGTGATGATCTTTTTGCTGGTGATCATCTTTTTGCAATGTATTTCCCAGGTGTTCTTTGAGCTTCACTGTATTTGGATCCTCTTCCTCCTCAGGAACACTAGTTATTCTTAGGTTTGGCTGTTTAACATAATCCTAAATTTTTTGGAGGGTTTGTTTACTTTTAAAAAAATTCTTTGTCTGATTGGGTTAATTTAAAGACCTTGACTTTCAGCTCTGAAGTTCTTTCTTCTACTCATTCAATTTTATTGTCGAAATTTTCCAGTGCATTTTTTATTTCTCTAAGTGTGTACTTCATTTCCAGAAGTTGTAATTGTTTTTCTTTATGGTGTCTGTTTTTCTGGAGCATTTTTCATCCATATACTGTATTTTTTCCTTAATTTCTTTAAGTTGGTTTTCATCTTTCTCTGGTATCTACTTGAGTAGTTTAGTAATCAACCTTCTGAATTCTTTATCTGGCAAATCAGAGATTTCTTCTTGGTTTGGATCCTTTGCGCATGTTATAGAATCTTGTTTTGCCACATTACCAGAATTACTTTTCCGATTCCTTCTCATTTGAGTAACCTGTTTCAGTGGAAAAATCTGGAACTCAAGGGCTGCTGTTCAGATTCTTTTGTCCCATGGGTGATCCCTTGATGTGTTACATTTCTTCTTTCCCTAGGGATGGGACTTCCTTCAAGCCAGACTTCAGTGACTGTTATTGCTCCTCTGGGTTTAGACACCTAGCAGGGTTACTAGGCTCCGTGTTAGTGCTGGGAAATGTCTGTAAAGAGTCCTGTGATATGATCCTTCTTCAGGTCTGCCAGCCATGGATACCAGTACCTGCTCTGGTGGAGTTGGCAGGGCTATGAAATAGACTGTGTGAGAGTCATTGGTTTTAGACACGTTGAAGATGCTGGCTTTCTTGAATGCTGGTTATGCCAGCAGTAAAGTTGTCACGTGGACACACTGAGGACCACTGGTTTGCTGGGATTTTGCAGGCAGTGAAATTAGCTGTTGTCTTCTCCCTCCTTGGAGCAGGATTGTTCTGTCATGAGTTGCTGTAATGTCCTAAGTTGGTCGGCCTCCATCCAGGAGGTGGCACTTTCAAGAGAGCCCCAGAGTTTCTGGCCTGTCTTTCAGAACTTGCAGTGGCCTGCCACTTCTTTCAAAGCATCTGTGAATTCTTTTAGTTTTCCTGGTACATTCCTGTGGTGGTTCCTGGATTAAAAGTCCACATTGTGAGTCCCCACACATTGTTCTGTCTGTCCAAGTGGGAGCTGCATGTCAGCCCTGTCTCCTGTCTGCCGTCTTGATTCCACAATCAGCTTTTTCATTTTTACTGAAACTTAATTTCACATTGAGAGTTTTTAAATTTCAGCATTAAATAAGTGCCATTTTTGACTAGTATATAAATTTTATTAAAACAACTACATCTGAAAACTAAGGAATTCATAAATCATCGTTTTATAATCTCTCGTCATTTACATGGAACATGTAGGATCTTTATGACTTCAATTTAGTAAGTCGTAAATACAGTTTAATTGTTGTTTAACTTGTGTTTGACAGCTTACCAAGTAAACTAATGAAATGAATCCCACGTAATCTAGATACCTAAACTCCAAAGAACAGTACGTGGATATTTCTTGGCCTGATAATAAATTGAAAAGAAAGGAATAACTGATGTGTCTGCCTTGACTTATTGTATCTCAGGATGAAGGGGAGAGAGGGCAGTTCTTAGTGAAATAATGCACATTAAAACAGGATAAACATTTTTAATTGACATAACGATTGCATATATTGAAGTGGTACATAATTGTGTTTTGATTTATAATGTATAGTGATCATATCATGGTAATTAGCATATCTATGATCTCAAACATTATCATTTCTTTATGTTGGGAACATTCAATGTCCTCCTTCTAGCTGTTTGAAACTGTGTAATATATTATTGTTAACTAGAGTCATCCCACAATGGTATAGAACACTAGTATTTATTCCTTTTATATAGTGGTAATTTTGTCCAAGGTAATTTTGTTTAACACAATAAAAAGCCATGCTAAAAACATAAACCTTAATTGTAGATTTTAGTTTTGGTATTGCATTATTTGGCAATGATAAGCTTAGAAAAAAATACTTAATTTTTAATTTAATTCATTAGATTTTGTTTCTGTTAATTTATTCTTTATAGCTAAAAGATAAAAAGATCACGCTATTTTACTATCACACATTATTTTTGTTTGTTGAAGCAAAGAAAAAGATTTAGAATGTGACAAGAGAAAATATTATCTTAAAGAAAATTTAAGTTTAAAAACAGGCTGATTCAACACATGTTGTCATTTCAGTTTGAGATAATGTATAAGATATGAATCATAGTTGTGCAGAAATATCAATTGATTTGGTCACACATATTTAGGACTGATTATTGCTGACTATTGTTATATTTTTGAAGGTTTTAAAAATTCAATTAAAGTGATTATATAGATTTATACTTTAATATTTCAGTGGCAACAGAAATTTTGGTTTTCAGAGCACATCTGAGATTAAAGATTTTATCCTTTTCTTATGGTTGACTCATAAAAAATCAACTCTATTTTCAATACTGTGATGAAATAAAAGGGAATTGGGACAGTGTGTACAGTAAGTACTTTTCTTTCATCATTTCATCATGTTTATTACCTGCTCTAAGATTGCCCAGCAAAGATATTGTTACAGTGTGCATTGTAATCAATAAGTAATGTATAAATACGCAGTTTCACCATGGCCTCAGCACTATTAAATTTTGTTATTTTAATTTATTATTTTATTATTAACTGGATAGATAGGAAATGGCATCTCTATTTTCTTTTCAATTTAATGTTCTTTGCTTACTAGTGAAAAGATGATACATTATCTGTTGATGTTGCCACCAAAGTTTCAGATCAATCTATAGGAGGTACTTTTAAATGCATTTGGCCTTGTCTAGATTAAAACAACACTCACTAAGCACCAGGTACTTAGTTTTTGTGGGTTATATAATATTTATTCTGGTTAGTATACTCATTTTACAAATGTGGAAACTAAGGCTTAGAAATATTAATACATCCAAGGTCACAGAATCAGTAAGTGGTATTTATAGTTTGGTGGATTTGTCCCATCAAAGTTGGTTGTCCCTTTTACTTACCATTTTAACTCCTAAGTTGTACTATCATAGCATACCCATACTCTGAATTCATAACTGAAATAATAGCCTTACTTTAAATTTTACATTTTCTGCTGAATTCTCTTTATGCTAGTTCCATACATAGTCTTACAGGACATATTTATAAAGACAGCTTAAAATAGACCAGACACTTAAGAACGTATAGGAAGGTAATTTGAATGTTACAGATTTTTCAATATGGGAGATTTTATCAGTTTCATCATAATAACAATAGTGCATTCAAGTTCTTTCATGTATGTGCCACATCTTATTCTTTTATCACTCCTTCAGACACATGAGGTTATATACTGATCTCCACATGAGGAAAATGAGGCAGGGGACTGTTGTTTGGTTCCACTTCTGTGTGCTTTCCATCTGGATCGTACTTATCAGGATGACATTCTATTATTGCAAATCTGTGCTTTAAATTTATTGGATTACAAAGCTTTAAAGATGTGTGGATCTGGGTGCTATAACACTGCTCAAAATAGCTGCCTGAATGAAGAGATATATGTACTTTAACATTACACTTTTAAAAGTGAGTATATTTCATGAGATGAATTGTCTGTCTTATGTGCAATTATAAATCATTTCTATTTCATAAGACTGTACAGTGATTTTGAATACAAAACAATATTGGACAAATAGCAAATTATGTTAAATTGTAGGGCAAATTGAGAAAGCGAAGCTGTGATTTTGAACAACTGTGCCTTCATGATTTAAAATGCAAGTTTCTTATGCAGTATGGAACAATTCTTATTTCCTCTCAAACTTCTATTATAAATGCATTTATTCTTTTTAATTTTAGCTTCACAGATAATTCTGGTTTGGAATTAGGGATCTTTTTTTGAGGATAGGAAGACATTTGCAAATTATATTAGAGTTTTGATTTATTGTGATAAATGACTAATTTATTATATAATCTGTTATAATCTGAACTATTTAAACATAATTTTCTGCTTTAAAATCTCTCACAGGGTCTTTCTTAAGACACCTTCATTCACCTCTGGAAATAGCAGCAGTAGTTTCTAATCTTTGGCTAGCAGATAATTTCTAAAATCATTTTTCTTTCTCCCTGAATTGTAATTTGAGTAGCACTTGTCTTTCAGAGAAAATGAACTTTATTCCTATTAGAAAAACTGTTAAACTAAAAGATCTGAAGACAACATTCTCGAATAAGTTTAAAGAATTTATGGCTTAAATTAATCTGAATTCTAATTTACCTTTTACCTTGAGCTTGGCTGCTGTTTTCAATTTATATGCATTTTATACATTAACTGCTACCCTCAATTTCCTGTCAACTTTGTAGTAAGCGATACTCTCTCAAATGCTACTCTATGATGCATTTAAATAAAGATAAAAGGTCAATCTAGGCTTTTCTAAAATTACCATTCTAGGATATAAGCTTCTGAATTGCTTTATATTTGTATCATTAGACATAATTTCTGACATTTAAAAATTTACCAAAAATGTAATGAATTCAAGGTAGTCATTATATGTCTATGGATTCGTTTAGCACGTTAAAGACTTTATGTATCTTTAACCATAAAAACCTAATATTGCTAAATAAAATTATTCTGTGTATCTCTAGGCAATCTAGAACTCATATTCTAGAATTATAGATCAGCAGTGAACAAAGCGAGGATGTCTACTCTTACACCTTCTTTTTAATATATGTTGGAAGTTTTAGCCAGGGCATTCAGGCAATAAATACATAGACAAATATATAGACAGACAGGAAAGGAAGAAGTAAAATACGTATTTCTTCATAGTGGATGTGATATTATATATCAAAAGATTCTAGGAAATCTACAAAAAGCTACTAGGATTAATAAATGAGTTTAGCAAGGTCGCAGAATACAAGGCCAGTATTCAAAGATCAATTATATGTCTATACTTTAAAAGCAAATAACCAGAAACAGAAATTTAAAAGCCAGTATCACTTACAATACCAAAAAAAAGAGAGAAATACTTAGAGGTAAATTTAACAAACAATTTTTTAAGACCTATGTACTGAAAACCATAGTATATTATTGAGAGAAAGTAAAAATCTGAATGAATACAGAGATACACCATGTTCAGGGATCAGATAAGTCAATTTTGCTAAGATGTCAGTTCTCCACAAATTAATTTAGAATTCAAAGCAATTCTAAATTAAACCCAATGGACTTTGTTTTAGAAATTGACAAGCTGATTGTAAAATTTATATAGAATTGCAGAGGAAAAACAATTGATACAGAGTTAGAAAACTCACACCACCTAAATACTTTTTATATAGTAATCAGAGAAGTGTGTTATTAGCATATGATGTTGAAACTATTCATTATCCATTTAGAAATACAAAAGGAAACTCCACCCTTACCACACTTCATACATGGAAATTAATTTACAAGATATCATAGACCTAATCTAAAAGCAAAACATAAACTCTTTAAGGAGAAAAATAGGAGAAAATCTTAGCAATCTTAAATCAGGCAGAGGCTTTTTAGATAGGGAGCAAAAGCTATCAAATTTTTTTTTTTTTTTTTTTTCTTGAGACAGGGTCTTGCTTTGTCACCCAGTCTGGAGGGCATTGGTGCAGTCATGGCTCACTGCAGCCTTGACCTCCTGGGGTCAAGCAGTCTTCCCACTTCAGCCTCTCAAGTAGCTAAAACTACAGGTGCATGCTACCACACCTAGCTTTTTTTTTTTTTTTTAAGGGATGGGTCTCATTGTGTTGCTCAGGCTGATCTTGAACTCCTGGGCTCAAACATTCCTCCACTTTGGCCTCCCAAAGTGCTGGGATTACAGGAATGAGCCACCGTGTCCAGCATGAATTTTTATAACAAAGTGATAAATTAGACTTCCTTGAGAGATACAATTTAAAAAATGAAAAAACAAGCCACAGACTGGGACAAGTTAATCAACTAAATGCATAAACACATACATGTATATTGTGTGTGTATGTTTGTATATGCGTATTGAACATACATGGACAAGGATATGTGTCAAGAATATATAAAGGGCCAGGTGCAGTGGCTCATGCCTGTAATCCCAGCACTTTGGAGGGGGCCAAAGTGAGAGGATCACTTGAGGCCAAGAGTTCAGGAACAGCCTGGGAAAAACGATGAGATGTCATCTCTACAAAGAATTATAAAATGAGCTTTGCCAGGCATGGGGCACATGCTTGTTACCTCAGCTACTCAGAAGGCTGAGGCAGGAGAATTGCTTGAGCCCAGGAGTTCTAGGATACAGTGAGCTGTGATCATGTCACTGCACTCCAGCATGGGTGACAGAGCAATACTCTGTTTTAAAAATAAAATACACACATACGTGTGTGTGTGTGTGTGTGTGTGTGTATTTTTGTCTATAAAGAACAATTATAACTCAATAATAGACAACCCAATTTTCAGTTATGGGTGAAACAGCTGAAAAGATATTTCACTGGAGAAGATATGTGAATAGTCAATAAGTGCATGAAAAGGTAATATCATTAGTCATCAGGGCAATGGAAATTAAAAAAATTATGAAATACCACTAGATACCTACTAGAATGGCCAAAATTTTTAAAGACAGTACTACGTGTTGATGAGGATGCAAAGCAACTACAGCTCTTATGCATTGCTAGTGGGAATATGAAATGATACTATTACTTCGAAAAACAATTTGACAATTTCTTTATAAGTTAATTATACATTTACCATATGACTCATCAATTCCATTGTTTGTCTAAAGGAAATGAAAACTTATGTTCACATAAAGACTTGTTCACAAATGTTTATAGTAACTTTCTTTATAATATCAACCCAAATGCCTATCAGTAGAAAAATAGATAATCTAAATGTGGTATATTCAATACAATGGAAAACTATTTAGTGATAAAAAGGAGCAAATAACTGATACTTACAGCAACATGGATAAACCTCCAAATCATTGAGGTGAGCCAAATAAGCTAGACACTCTAAAATTCTATTTTTATAGAACTCTAGAAAAGATTAATATACACCCAGGATGAAGATGACTTACTGGAAAGGATTATAAGGGAATAGTTTGGGTTGATGGAAATGTTCTGTATCTTCATTGGTGTGGTAATTACATGTTTACATATGTATCACAGTTATTGAACTGTACATTTAAAATGCATTTATTTTATTGTGTGTAAATTGTACCTGAATAAAGATGAAAAAGATAGTATTTATAAATTCTATTAATACTTGATTTCCAAAGGAAAATAACGCAAAAGGTAAGTGAACACTTAAAGATAATTTCAAAGTAAGTCTTGCTTGAAACTATATAAAAGTATTTATTAAAAGGCAATTAATTACTAACATCCAAGTGTGAAAATTTTGACCTTTAGTGTATTGTGCAGAAAAATTGTGGTATATTTCATTTAAAATTTATCGAAGACAGCAACGTACATTAATCGGAGGAAAGCATCAATTAAATGTAGAAACAAGATTTAAACAAAGATTCATGTTAAAATAATGATAATACTTAGAAACTACATCCTAGAGACACATTATTTGTATTTTTAGAAAAACAGAAACATAGTAGTGCGAAAAGATGTTAAAAAATGAATATTAAATTGTTGATTACAACACATTATGTTGGCAAGAATATACCATAAGTGACTGTAGCTTGCAATAAGGAAATATCTTCCTTGTTTTTCTCTTTAGGCTTTTTTTACAGGCATTAATAACAAATTTTCCTTTCCTCCCCTTATTTATTGAACCACACCCCTTCTCATACTATCTTTTCCCCCAAAGGAAGTGAATTAATTCACCACCTCTTGTTATTACAGTTTTTCATTTTAAAAACAAAAAAAACACTAAGTTTTCCCTTTCTCTTATTTCCAAAGTTATATATTTAGCCACCTAAGTTATGCTATACATCAAAATGTTTGTTGTTGTTGTTGGTTTGAGACAGTCTCTGTCACCCAGTCTGGAGTGCAGTGGCACCATCTTGGCTCACTGCAACCTCTGCCTCTTGGGTTCAAGCGATTCTCCTGCCTCAGCCTCCAGAGTAGCTGGGACTACAGGTGCGCGCCACCATGCCTGGCTAATTTTTGTATTTTTAGTAGAGACAGGATTTTGTGTTCTTGGCCAGGCTGCTCTCGAACTCCTGACCTCAGGTGATCCACCCACCTTGGCCTCCCAAGGTGTTGGGATTATAGGCTTGAGCCACTGAGCCTGTTTTTGAAGTAATTTTTGTTATAGTTACACAAATGCTTCTTGAGTTCAATGGTACAGGAAATTATGAGCTTGCTTCCGTTTTGTATGGCATCAAAAATGTGTGAAGTACTGCAGAATGGGTTACATATATTACATCTTCTCTTAGAATGATAATTTTTATGGTCCTTACTTCTTTTCCTTTATGAGCTGTGTCCCTAAAAATCACTTTAATTGCACATCTAAGCTTCCTTCTCACCCAAGAAAAGCATTTTGAAGTACGTAGGTGATATTACTTTCTTGAGGCTTGATGGACCCTGCTGAGATCAAACCTGCTTACTTTTCTTAGCACTCCTTTTTGTTGGAGAGTCTTAAATATTAGTCTTTGTTAACCTTTCCACAGATTTGTTATTGGGCGGGAAAAACCAGGACAAGTGAGTGAGGTTGCTCAGTTGATAAGCCAGACACTGGAACAGGAGAGGCGCCAGAGAGAGCTGCTGGAACAGCACTATGCCCAGTATGATGCCGACGATGATGAGGTCAGTAGTGCTTGCAAAGATTCTTTTTCCCACATTTTCTAATTCATGAAACTCTCTCTACTGTATAACAGTATGACAGGTTTTATGCAGTTTCTTGAGGAAGGTGTATCCACATTGAACTAAAATTCTACCTTAGAAAAGAAATACTACTCGCATCTGATAGACGCTTAAGAATCAAGTCATGTTTCCTGTTTACAGCGTGAAGACTGTGGACACAAATAAGTCCTATCTTTTGCACTATTATAAAGGAAGTCATAGAAACAGAAAAGGATAAAAACACAAAAATGTGAATAATGTCTGTCTTTATTGGTGGAATTGGGTGATTTTCTCTCTCTGCTTTATATTTTTTCAATCTTTTCCAAATGTTCTACAATAGTATGTAATGCTTTTCCAAAAAATCAGTAAACACACCCATACACAAACAAATATACATAGAAAAGTACTAAAGATTGCTGAGTGTTTCCAGTGTTTTTTTCCCCCAGGAAGAGAAAGTTCTTTGGATCTGCTCACTATGATTTGTGCTAACATAATGCAGAACAAAGCTTTCCACTAGCACATGTTCCATAGAGCAGATACATATTGGAATAATTTTACATCCTGCTTTCTGTAAAAGATTAAGTAAATGAATAGAAGCTAACCCCCAAGTGAAAACAGCTCTCCAGAACCCTTGTGTGCTGTAATATAATACAGATGCTGGTCTATTTCTAATGTCATTGAAATGTACATTGATATAATGGGACAACATGCTTTATTATAAACATATTTAAACATTCATATGTTTCATAATGGTGTGTCAAAAGATCCATCAACAATTTAATTGTAGTATTTTTATACTCCATAAACTAGTACATATTCAGATAAAACAAATATTCTTCATTCCAGCTAATATAACCACAGTGAAACTTCATGTATTCAACCCCTTCTTATCTGAATATATAATTTTTCGGAATTTTGCTTTCTATCCAGGATATAGAGATTAATAAACAGACATTCAAATATTTTCACATATTTTTAATCTGAGATGTTTTAATCCCAATGTATATTAAGATCTCATGAATATGTGGTATAATGAGGATATATTCTCCACTTATAGCAGAAAATTAGAGGTGGTATATCCGTTAACTTTTGATCAAAGAATAATACATTAGAAATCCTTTAAATGGATGAATTAGACTCTTAGAACTTGATTTAATTTATTTTCTTACTTGGTGAGTCCATTTGAAATGGCAAGTATATTTTCATTACACTGAGATATTTTGTGTGAAAAATGTTCTCTTGAATTTTCAAACTAAAAAAGGGATTTCCTCGAATATTTTGAACTTGTGTCTTACCTGGTTTTCAATTCTCTACATTAGTATTTTGTATTTTATCAGAGACACCGATTTGCTTTGGCTGCAAGCTTATTCTGAGATTGTAGACTCATTCTCTGCAGGTTTGACTTTTGCCTCCTCACTGTGCTAGGATTTTTGGTCTTAGGTTCTGGGGAGTACAGTGACATCAAGTGGTGGAAGAGGACATGGCCAGGCTTTCTAGTCTATGTGCCTTGGTGTCTTTGGCCTGAAAACACAGGGATTGCGCTAGACCACAAAATTCCTTCCAGCTTCTAATGTTCCATGAATATGAAATAAGACATCAAGTCTAACAAGCAGAGGGGGCAAAGAAAGAAAATAGTCACATTTTCAAGGCACTCCAAGTAAAACATTTAGATCACAGACCACACATTTTCTGCAGGTATATTGAGGCACTGATCACTTTCATCCCCAAAAGTTGATATAAGATTTTGCTTTTTTTTTTTTTTTTAAAGACACAGGGTCTTGCTCTGCCACCCAGACTGGAGTGTAGTGGTGCAAGCATAGCTCACTATATCCTTGAGCTCCTGGGCTCAAGCCAACCTCCTGCCTTGCCTCAGCCTCCTGAGTAGCTGGGATTTTTTTTTTTCATAGATGAGGTCTCACTATGTTGTCCAGGCCTGTCTTGAACTTCTGGCCTCAAGCAATCCTCCTGCCTCAGCCTCCCAAAGTGCTGGGATTACAGGTGTGAGCCACCCCACCTGGCCCAGATTTTTCTTTAACTTGATAATTTGAATAGATGGAAAAGGAATAGTTTTTACTTGACATTTATACTTAGGAATGTATCACATCTTAAATGGAAGATTGCTAATATAATTTTTTTGTTTGCCTGTTTTTGTAAAGTAATCAGAGTTATCACCTGAGCAGATATTTTCAGGGGCAAGGAAATTAAATAAATATTCGGTGGCAGGCACTTTGCAAGGTGTCTTTCCTACATGATCTCATTTAATCTTTAATGCAGCCAGAAGAGATTTTCTTTTTTTTCCTAGAAATGCAGCAACTGAGGTTTTTTTCTAGTGGTACATCCAGTAGCTGGCAGAGTTGAAATTGGAATAAAGTCTTGCTGGCTCCAAAGCCTGGACTCTTTGCAACACACTTTGCTGTTTTTGAGTAGCATGTACAGAACACTCCTGCAGACACAGAATAACTGGGTAACAAAAGATGTTAAGAGAATTACTGTTTGGGGTGATGGAGTTTAGGTTCTATGATTCTTTGTTCTGTATTCCTAATAATAGGGAAATCAAGTCTTTGGATAATTATTTTCTCTATGCAACAGTCGATAAGAATCATCTTTATAGAGTTTAAAGGGAAGAATAATTGAGTGCTCAAATTTTTCTTTAATTAGTTTAGCTTTAAGTTAAACTGTTTTTTCTTTCTGCTAGTTGTAGAAGTAAAAACGAGGTGCTTGCTACGTTACTCCAAGTAACTCACTTTATGGAAAAAAGTCAAGGAGACTTCTCCTTTGTATCTATCTCTCATCCTCCTCTGTGACTTGGGTTTTTTCCCTTCCTTGTATGTTACACACTGCCTCACCAAAACATGCCTAGCTAAAACCAACTGTTAATTTTCAGTGCATAGGAGAGATGAAAGCTGTACAAATAGTGAAAATCCACTCCAATGTTAAAACTTCAAATTATCACTTGCTTCAAATTCTTTTTTCTAATGCTAAAAAAATTATTAAATGGATTGATTTGAGTGCTTTTTCCCCATTTTCTATTTACTCTCTGTCTTCCTTTGTGGATGAAGAATAAAATGTCCAAGAGGCATAAAGGAAATGAGAAGAACAAATATTGGATATCTAATGGATAAATGCTTCTTGAATAATTGAGTTAATTTCATATATAATTGAACAATTTGTTTAATATATCTTTGTTAATCAGTCACTTGGTTTTTTACTTTTATGATTTATAGAATCATCTTGTGATTTCAAAGTTAAGAGTTATTTTTATTTGACAATATCCCCTGTGACATTCCCTGCACCAGCCAGGAAAACCTCCAATTAGATACAGAGCAACCAAGTTCATCCAACTGATTTACAGAGCCAGCTCTTAGTCAGCATTTTCTGCTGAAGGACAGATAGCTTCTGTTTTTGATCAAATCATCCAAAGTTGGTTGTAACTTGTCACATTGACAGAGGGTATTTGCTTGCTTGCATTCACTACATGGAAAACATCACAATGGGAGAAATAGATTCTGAAATTATAAACCTACAGTGGAGCTCTAAAAACTATATTGAGGAAGATTACCTTACAATATATTGCTTATGCTTAGACATATCTGTTTCAATGCTTTAGGAAATTATAAGTCATACTCTAGTAGAATTTAAGCTATGTAGATAATTTTCAAACTATTGAAATTTCTGCTTTTTCTGTTTTTTCTTCCTCTACATCTTTAGAAGGGTTTAAAATAAGCAAACAGCCAATTTTATTTTAATTTGCATCCCTGTTTTTGTTTACTCTCTGTTAAACATTCTGATTAAAAAAAATTTTTTAAATGGCTCTGCCTAAAAGCTGTAGAATAAAAAGGAAGATCCTATTTAAGAAGAAGGAGATGAATATTTGAACAATTGAAAAATTTTAAATGTATATCTGAATATATCTGTGATTCATGATTTAATTTCTGTTTAATAGAAGTATTGATCACTTGTTTTTCTTTCTTTCTTTCTCTTTCTTTTCTTTTTTTAACAATCTGAAAGGTTGCCATGGAGGATTTCAATAAATCTCTCAGACAATCAACACTATTTCATGACACTCGGGGGGTATGATAAATTTTTCAACTAGAATTTAACTTTTTAATAACATTTAATCTCTTGTCATACTCCACCACTATCAGTGTGTAGTCTTTTAGTAGTGAGATGATGTAATTATGGTATATATTTTGTGTAGTGTGTATATATTATGAGTATTTTTTATTTAAGAGCATTATGTGGTTTGAAATGCTGCAGGCTTAGACTGGAAATACAGTATGAACTGGTGCTATATTCCACTTTTGAGTTAGAAAATAGGTATGGTCATTGAAATTAAAATAAAGTATTGCACTTTAAAAATTATGATTATTTGACTTCCTTAAATATTCTTTTAAGATACAATATTTATTACATTGTAAAGTCTTAGCTATAGATAGCATTTCAAAGTCTCCTTAGGCAGTAGTTCATAAGAAGGTTAATCATCACTCCAGAAACTGAAGCCCTTTCATATACTGAAGCCCCTAAAATATAATTTAATCTTTCCTTCATAATTTGTTTTCATTACTGGAAATTAATATCATTATAACAATATTATAGCAACTTTTTTTTTAGAATCTTTTAAAGTATTGAATACAGTTTAGAGTAGCTGCCCACGTGGGTATGGTTTTTTATTGCTTGTGTTAGCATGTAATAATTAGAGGCAAAAATATAATGGAAGCTTTGGTTTGCATAAGTATTAAAAGGTATACAAGAATATAATATTTATGTTATAAAAAGTGTTAGAGGGATAACATTAAGTTTGACTCATACTGTTTGCCGTTCCTAGTTGGAAACAGCTTCTGTGTGTAAACAAGAGATTGCAATTATTATGGTTGGCCTTTTAATAATGTGAATATAATAATGTAAATAGACTTTATACTGTATCTATAATACTGAGAAACTAAGAGTGGGGGCATTTTTTACCAACATGCAGCAATATTGTCTTAGTACTTAACAGTGTGTATTACAGTCAGTGCTGGGACTCAGTGGTTTTCTATCCTTTATCAGGCTGCTCTCTGTGGTGGGGGTTAAGCCTTCTTTAATATTTTTTGTCAACCATTTTAGAACACTGTGGCTGGATTGCAAGGAATGTCTGGCAACTGCAATAACAATAACAACTATTTTCTTAAGGTTTGTTTTTTGGTTTAAAGTAATGCTTACCTGTACTTTCCTGCTTCATATGTAAAATTAAATATTCTTTGTGTCTTATTAACTATCTGTATGTTCTGAAGAACTTCTCTAGAGTGATGTGTTTTGTGCATCGAATAATAGTTTGAAAATAATCATTCAAAAAACATTTAATTCTGAAACATAGCATATATTTTAGGTATAGGTTCTGCAATTTAGACTCACTTCTTAATATTTAGCCATGGATATTTTTAACTCCTAACACTTTAAATATCTTGTGATTCAAATTAAATGGAAAAAACAAATGTCCAACAGCAGGTCTGTATGATGTTTACACAGTAATAATGCACATAGTGATTTATACTGTCTGTAAATCCAGTACTTTTTTAGAAAATAATCTTTTGATACAAAATTCTTGATTTTTCAAAACACTAAATATATCTTTAAATTATAGTAGTCTTTAGTTGTATGATTTATATGGTAGACATATCAAAATATCTAAAATGATACTGTACTTTAAATAATAAAATAATTCTCATTATGTTTAGTTGCTGTTAATATAGATAGCGGTGCTTAAAAATGGAGGTTGAGTGTATGTAAAAGGCAAGCTGATTTATGGCAATTAGAGGAGCCTGAAGAATAAAAGAAATATATTTAACAGCCTGTTCACAGACTCCAATTTGGTCTAATGTCTAAAATCATTAAATTTAATTATATCCTTTGTTTTATGATCCCCAAATCTATAGCAATGGTCATTGTCACCGAAGCCAAGAATCACAAGGTGCCTGGAAAACATTCCATTTAAGACCCTATCCATATGTGCACTGGCCTAAGTAGTGTATACACATGCTTCACACACACACACACCACACTCACACCACACTCACACCACATGTACCCACACACACCACACACACCACACACACACACCACACTCACACCACACATACCCACACACACCACACATACCCACATACACACCACACACACACACAACCACACACACCACACATACCCACACACACCACACATACCCACACAACCACACTCACACCACACATACCCACACACACACCACACACACGACAAACACCACCCTCACACACCACACACACCACAAATACATACACACCTCACACCCCCACACCACACACACACCACATACCCACACACGACACTCACACACCACACACACCCACACACACCATACATGCACACACTACACACACCTCACACACGCCCCCCCCCCAACACACACACACATACACTCACTCACTCTGATCCCACGGGTTAGACATCCTCCTGTACTTGAAAGATTCTCTCTAGAAATAGTCTTCATATATGGAGATGTTATTTCTTAATACACTGTGTACAGACAGAAAGATGGGTAAAGGGGAGATACAGGTTAGGATAGGAACCTTCATCTAAACAATGTCATCTTTTTGTAGCTCATTTTCTTTGATTTAAAAAAATTATGATGCAAATGATTTGAATATATTTTCCTTCCCACTGCCACATTGTGATGTTATTTACTTATGAGCTAGATACGAAATACCAAATAAACTTTATCAAATTCTTCCATGTAATTAAATTTCTCTGAAAGTGTAGACTTTGTACTCCCTAGAAACTATGCTAGAACAATTCAATATTACAATGATGAAACACAGAGTTTGCAATGTTAAAGAGATGTCGTAGAAACTACTACAAATGACAGTATTTTTCTGACTTTAAAAACATATATTTTATTAGTTGAATAATTTACCAAAAGGTTCTAAAATGCTAAAAGACATAGTGAGAGATGGATGCCTGGGAAACAGACTTACTTTCCCAGGGGCCATCGGGATCCCCTGGATTTTCTATGCCTTTTGTTTCCTCTACCTTTTATGGTGTCTAGTACACTGACTCTGTTGCCCTTGTATGTCAGCTGAATCCTGTGCTCCTTTCAGGGTTCCATTTCAGTTTCATCTCCTTCACAAAGCATTGCTGGGCTAGCGGTCTTTTAAAAGTGTGTCAGTAGCACTGTGTGTATCTCTTTCTATCATTATTTATCCATAAATTCCCCCCATTAGCCTGTAATCTCTTCAATGACAGGTTTCAATGGGCTTTTGCTTGCTACAACATTTTAATTGTCTTGAGAGTCCATGAATTTGCAAGAAGACCCTATCTCTATCACACTAAACCACAATCTTCTTCATGTAAAACCAGAAAAAAAATGAATGTGCATATTTTAGCCCTTGAAAACCTTTGGGACTATCAAAATGGCAACTTGGTGACTCACAGTAACATGCCTTCTTTTTAGTCATAACTGAATAAACCTACAGTTGAAACAGAATAGTCAAAATGGCCTAAATTACAATACTGCATATATGTCCTTATCTCCTTCCCAATGCATTCACTTAGAAATAGCCTTAAATCATAGAAACATATTTTCTATCACAGAAATACATTTCCATCTGCATTAAAAACTGAATGGTGATGTGGCCAAGGACTGAGATGGTAAAGCTGCTTTATCATGGAGTTTTGCCAGGCTTGATAAAAGATATTAAAAACTCTAATTGATTTCTGAAGTTTCAGTTCCTAAAGGGATTTTTAATGGATTTATTGAGATAAATTTGACATAGAATGAAATGCACAGATCTTAAATGTATAATTTTATTTGTTATCATTACATAGCCCCATTTAAATATCAACTTTAATGAGTAATAATTTACATACAATAAATGCACTAATTTTAAGTGTATTTAAGTTAATGGTTTGATGAGTAACCACCACCATAATCAACATATAAGACATTTTTATTACCTCAAATAGTTACCTTATGGAACTTTGTGGTCACTCTCAGCCTGAGACAACTATTCAGTCTGCTTTTTGAAACTAAGTTAATTTCTCCAATTCTAGAATGTAATTAGAATAAAAGCACGACATACTTAATTCTAGAATGTAATTACAATAAAAGCAGAACATACTTTTTTTGAACTGCTTCTTTCACTCATCATAATGTCATAATTATCGTTAATGCTTAAATGTTATGATGATACTGTAATTGGTATTGCTTTGAGTTATAGTAGACAAAACCCAGGGTCCACCTGATATGGGATGCCTAATTAGGAAACTTCATCATAAAGCTGGAACCCCATGGACTACACCTTTCCGTAAGGTGAAAATAAATCTATCACCCCAGGGACTGCATAGAAAATTGCCAGTGTCAAACCTTGGGTGATGAGTGGAAAAGCCAAAAAAATTTTTTCTAAGAAATTATGATCACAAGTAGCCTTAATTTATGTTACTTTTCAGAAGAAAAAAAAGCATATCTTTCCTTGGGCGTTCATCTTTACTCAAACAAAAAAAGTTAAAGTTTCGAGAAATATAAGTTGACGGTTTCAAGGTACAAAGTTCACAGGGCAATAAAGCACCATGAGTAAAAAACAGCAGAAAATAGAAGAAAGGGAGGGAGGAAAAGCAAAAAAAGAGAAAGAAGAAAGAAAATAAATATGTCAAAATCATTTTATTATCAATTATACCAAACTAGAACAAATATCTCCAATTGCATATAACTTATTCCAGAAGACAGAAAAACAAAAGTAGTACAACTTTGATACCAGGAATGCAGTAAAACTTTGAGAGTGTGAGATGTATGAAGTAATAAAACATAACTTTGGTACCAAAAGCTAACAATGATGAGAAAGAAAACTTGTAGGTCCATCCCATTCATAAAACCAATGCAAAAAAGTCCTAAACAAAATATTAGCAAACCATATGAAGTAACATATAAAAGAGATAATATATCATAGCTAGGTTGAGTTTAGCCAGGAATGCAAGTATGGTTTAACATTGGAAAATCTGTCACTTTTTATATTTGACATTGTACTGGAAGGCAAGTAAAAGAAATTAAAGAAACTGTAAAGGAAGAAATGAAACTATTATTCACATATGATGAAATTGTCTATTTAAAAAATCTCAAAAAGTACCAATAGGTAAGTTATTAGAAATAATATAAAATTATAGCAACTTTGCTAAATACATAATTAATGTAAAATAAAACATCTATTTCAATATGTCTGCAAACCAGGAGAAAACATAATTTATAAGTTACCGTTCACAAGACTTCAAGACATAAATAATAGGGAAGACCTCATAGAGAAAAATAAAATTGTATTGAGATATACTAAAGAAAGTGTATAAAATAGGGCAAAGAAACCTTGTTCATGGATTGGAAGATTCAGTAACTGTTGATTCGGTGCAATTCTAGTAAAAATAATTTCAAAAGATTTTTAAATGCAATTTGATAAGCTGTTGCTAAAATATACATGAAAGGGCAATACATGAGAAATAACCATGGCATTTCACATGCTTTTAAATGGAAATAATTATTATTAAACTTTAGTAAATTTATACTTTGGGGCAAAAGAATGGGCAAGTTGGTCAGGGAGCCCAGAAACAGCACTTTAGATATACAAAAACCTGATTTATGACATAGATTACACTCTAGAAGAGTTGAGAAATGTTTGGCTCTTCAATAAAGAGAATATAGTGAAGTTGAGCCCCCATATAATCCATAGCCAAAATTCCATCTCAAGTGGACTGACTACTCAAATATAGTCAGCAAAAATATAAAATTTGGAAGATAGCGTAGAAGAATACCTTTATGACCTCAGTTTTTAGAAATGTTTCTTACAGCTGGGTGCGGTGACTTATGCTTGTAATCCCAGGACTTTGGGAGGCCGAGGCGGGTGGATCACGAGGTCAGGAGATTGAAACCATCCTGGCTAACATGGCGAAATCCCGTCTTTACTAAAAATGCAAAAAATTAGCCGGGCGTTGTGGCGGGCGCCTGTAGTCCCAGCTACTCAGGAGGCTGAGGCAGGAGAGTGGTGTGAACCTGGGAGGCGCAGCTTGCAGTGAGCCGAGATCACACCACAGCACTCCAGCCTGGGCCACAGAGCAAGACTCCATCTCAAAAATAAATAAATAAAAATAAATGTTTCTTAAATGAGCCACTAAGAAAACTGACTACATTAAAACTTAACTTCTGTTCATTGAAAGAATACTTTTAAGAAAGTGAAAAGACAAACCATACGCTGGAATAAAATGTTTAAAAAATAAATAACCAAAAGTAAATTACAGTAACATGTTGCTTAATGGTGGGGATAAATTCTGAGAAATGTGCTTTTAGGCAATTTCATCATCATGTGAACGTTATAGACTGTACTTACCCAAACCTAGATAGTATAGCCTACTACACACCTAGGCTAGATGTTACAGCCTATTTATCCTAGGCACAAAACCTGTACAGCATGTTATTGTACTGAATACTGTAGGCAATTTTAACACAATGGTATTTATGTATCTAAGCGTGGAAAACGTACAGTAAGAATATGGTATAAAACATAAAAAATGGTACACTCGTGTAGGCCACTTACCATGAATGGTGCTTGCAGGACTGGAAGTTGCTCTGGCTGAGTCAGTGAGTAAGTGTGAACACTAGGACATTCCACTATTGCAGACTTTATAAACACTATACATTTAAGCTACAATAAGTTTATTTAAAAATATTTTCTTTCTTCAAAAATAAATTAACCTTAGCTTACTCTAACTTTTTTATTTTATAAACTTAGATTTTTTAAAACTTTTTGACTCTTTTTTTGTAATAACACTTAGCTTAAAACATACACTGTATAGCTGTACAAAAAATTTTATCTTTGTTCAGTAAGCTTTTTCCTATTTTTAATTTTTTACTTTTTAAATCTTCTTGTTAAAAACGAAGACACAAACATACACATTAGCCTTGGCCTACACAAGGTTAGAATCATCGATATCTTCTACCTCCATGTCCTGTGTCGCTGGTAGGTCTCAGGGGCAATAACATACATGGAGCTGTGATCTCCCATGATAACAATGCCTTCTTCTGGAATACCACCTTTATAGTTAGTCTTTTTTTTTATAAGTAGAAGGACTACACTCTAAAATAACAGTAAAAAGCATAGTAAATACATAAACGACTAACATAGCTGTTTATTATCAAGTATGTACTGTACATAATTGTATGCACTATACTTTTATAAAACTGGCTGCACAGTACGTTTGTTTACACTAGTATCACCAAAAACATGAGTAATGTATTGTGCTATGACATTATGACAGCTTTTCAGCTCCATTATAATCTTACGGGACCACTGTCATATGTAAGGCCCAGCACTGACCAAAATGTCGTTATATGGTACATGACTGTATATAAAAAGTACTTCTATGAGGCAGTAAGGAAAGACTACAGTGGGCCATTGGCTTGAACAGGTATGTCTTAGAAGAGGAAATCTCCGTACCAGATGATGTCCAAATATATTAGCAATCAGCAAGTGAAAATTAAAAACCAAAATAAAATACTACTTTATACCCACTGCATTGATTTAAATCAGATATTTTAAGTTTCAGTGAGGATATGGAGTAAGGGAAACTCTTATTCTCTGCACATAGGAAAATAAGCCCAACCATTTTGAAAGATAATTTGGCATTATCTAATAAAATTGACTAAACAATTATATTTTTTGTTAACCACCCTAGTAAAATTCATATACATGAGCCATAAGACATGTATAATATTGTTCTTGTAGTAGTAAAAAAAAAATCGAGTATATCTGACATCTCTATCAACAAGAGAACGGATAAATATATTATCGTATAGTCATACAATGAAATCGTATGTTGATTCAGCAACCCACAACAACTGCTGGAATCTTAGGAGCACAGGATTAAAAGCAAAAAGGCGCAGAAAAATACACACAATATTATTCCATTTATATAAAGCATAAAATCATGTCAAAATGACACAATGTTTGGATATAAAAATATAGCAAAACTAAAAAAAAAGAAAAAAAACTGATAAAATTCAGCAGAATTACTCCAGAAGAGTAAGCAACTAAAACGGAATCAAGGAGGGACACACAGAGGACTTCAATGAAAATGAGTGGTTCTGTTCCTTTTCCTGAAATAAGTTGTCAGTTTATTGGTGGTGGTTATATAATTATTCATTATGTTTTAAATTTATTAATTGAATAGGCTTTATGTCAACTCAGTATTTAACATAATTTAAAATCAGTTGTGTATAATGTATTTTGCAGTTATGTGATTATGTGGATATAAAATGAATATGACATAGTTCCTGCTCTCTGAGGACTTATAAAATGGCTTAAAACTCTGTGTCTTCAACTTGCTTCAGTATGAGAATATCATGGTACTTCTTTAAAAATACTGATTTATCCACCCAGCCTCAGACCTACTGAATCTGAATATGGCTTGCAAGGGTGTCACCTGCGGATGTTTGTGGGAAGCGGTTAGATGCAATCAGTATTGGAGTGGTCCAGTGTAAAGATGCCAGGAATCTTGCAGTAAAGATCTTTGAGTCCTGGTATTGCAAGCACTTTGCAAGAAGGAATGGCTGCCACAAACCACAAGACAGCCATGTGAGGAAAGGATTAGAATTGTTCTCCCTGGAAGGAGATTGTAAGATTGAGACTATGTTTATCACTAATCTATGTAATACCATAATCCATGTAATACCACCAATGACATTTTTGTTGGTTTTACTTTCTTTTTGTACTTTAAATGATGTAACTGTAATTTCTGGTTCTATTTGATGATCTGATAGCATTTTTACAATTATATGAATCAATTTTTATGTAAACACCATATTTTTCAAGATTCAATTACTTGTACAATTATAGAATTACTAAAATAATGATAACATGTCTCTTCAGTCTCTCATAGCTGCCCTCTTCTATAGAGGAAAATTCAGGGAAATACAAATCTCTTAGTCTCTTCCCACAGTTCTACTGGCATCAGAATAAGTGCTTCATTGTTCTCTTGGCAAGTAAAATGAAACTCAAGGAAGACTGCCAGTTTGAATTTGCAGTGTGACATTTGAATTATAGAGGTCTACTTTGGTCTGTCGACTGTTTAGTTCAGGATCTCAGTGGGAAAAGAGATCACTGGCTCCCTTCTCATATAGAATATATTTATCAGGGACTTAAATACAATAGCATTTCTCTTTTTATAAGTGGGTAAATGTATTAAGTGGAATTGAATTAAGAATATTAAGACATGGTGAATATATTTTATACTCACAAGCAGCTTATTTTGCTGTGGAAATAGTAAATATATATGGTAAAAAATTTAAATCCTTTTCAAGGCAACCCGTCAAAAGATCCAATAACCATAGTGTAAAAGAATCATCACAATTTTAAGGCATACAAAATAAAAATGAACTTGATATTTCTGGTTTCTATTTTTATTTGCAAGGAGATTTTTGTTGTTTTTGTTTATTTTCTGTAGCACAAGCAGCTGTGGCAATAAAGGGTGTGTTCAAAAAAATTTTTTTTTTTTTTTTTTGAGACAGAGTCTTGCTCTGTCATCCAGGCTGGAGTGCAGTGGCATGATCTCAGCTCACTGCAACCTCCGCCACCCCGGTTCAAGTGATTCTCCTGCCTCAGCCTCCTGAGTAGCTGGGACTACAGGCACATGCCACCATTTGACCCAGCAATCCAATTACTGGGTATATACCCAAAGGATTATAAATCATTCTACTGTAAAGACACATGCACACGTATGTTTATTGCAGCACTATTCACAATAGCAAAGACTTGGAACCAACCCAAATGCCCATCAATGATAGACTGGATAAAGAAAATGTGGCACATATACACCATGCAGTACTACGCAGTCATAAAAAAAGGATGAGTTAATGTCCTTTGCAGGAACATAGTTGAAGCTGGAAACCATCATTCTTAGCAAATTAACACAGGAACAGAAAACCAAACACCGCATGTTCTCACTCATAAGTGTGAGTTGATCAGTGAGAACACACAGACACAGGGAGGAGAATATCACACCCTGGGGCCCATCGGGGGTGGAGGGCTAGGGGAGGGATAGCATTAGGAGAAATACCTAATGTAGATGATGGGTTGATGGGTGCAGCAAACCACCATGGCACATGCATACCTATGTAACAAACCTGCATGTTCTGCACATGTATCCCAGAACTTAAAGTATAAAAAAAAACACATTAAAAATAATAATAAAAAGAAATTGAATGTCTGACCCATGGACAGACAATACCTCTGGCCTGATATTCTCAGTTTAAGATGGATCAACTTGAACTCATGACCAACAAGATTGGAAGGGTTCAACAAACATTGTTTGTCAAATAGAAATGACAGATTCCAGAAAGCTGCCAGCCTGTCTACAAGTGGTAGCCTTCTGTTTGATTAAAACTTTGTCTCTCTGCCTCCTGAAACGGGGAGTTTGGCGTGGTGATGTCTTCAATTCATAGATTTTCTTTAAATCCCTGGTGTTGGTTCACTGATAGTTCTGCCAAGTTGTTCAGTGTTGTCTTCTGGTTTTTCAATCTCAGCACTAGTTATGCAGACACCAGAATGGACATGGCCACTCTGCTCAATAGGCAGCACACAAGTCCATTTATATCACTGGCCAATACTCCCCTTGATGAAGCTTGTTATATTTTTACTAACTCTGGGTCTATTGTGACTGACTTGTTGGGTCTGTCACTCCTAAAATTACACACTGACATATTAAAGTTTGGGATAGATAGGGTTGGGAGTGGTGGCTCACACCTGTAATTCCAATACTTTGGGAGGTTGAGGTGGGAGAATAACTTGGGGCCAGGAGTTCAAGACCAGCCTGGGCAACATAGCAAGATCTGTCTCTAAAAAAATAATTTTGTAAAAGCCCGGCATGGCAGTGCTGCATGCCTATAGTCCTAACTACATGGGAAGCTGAGGTGGGAAGATCACTTGAGCCCAGAAGTTTGAAGCTGCAGTGAGCTATGATTGTGCCATTACACTCCAGCCTGGGTGACAGAATGAGTCCCTGTCTCTAATCAATCAATTAAAAAAAAGTTTGGGATGGCAAACAGTGGGAGCAAATTGTGGCAACTGGTCACATTCTTTGAACTGCTCATATAGCTGCACCTTAGAGGTATTTTTATATATTTAAATGTATTTAAAGAAAGCCTTTAAAAATAGAATCAGAATCTGCAGTTTAATAGGATCTCCAGGTGATTCTGTTAAAAATAGTTTTATTGATGCATAAGATATACATCATTTCAGGATACATGTGACAATTTAATATATTCATTTAATTTGTAATGATCAAATCCGTTTACTTGGGATATCCATCACCAAAGAAAGACCTTTGTAAGAAGTCTTTTCTTAAAGAAAAAAGAAAAAATGAAATCTTTTCTTTAGGATATTTTAAAGAATTTAAAAATATATATGTATATGTATTTAAAGAAAGACAACCATTAGATCATGTAGCCTTCAGATTATAGAGATCCCTCCAAAATGAGGCTACTCTTAGTTACTAAAGGGAGCTTTCCTGAGGGATAACTAACTTATTATTTGTATGAGCCCTACAGGCAATTGTCCTTATGATTAAAGTCATTTAATCAGTTAAGATCTTATGAAAATGGTTCCTGATTTTAGGTAATGTGATTATTGGTACCACCTCAGTCTTGGAAGGCAGTCATGTCAGCCTCAACCTTTTGGCCAGGGTTTTTCTGTACAGTAGAATTGCTCTAACCCCTAGACTCCCTCCTTGTATGCCAAGGTTTGAGTCTGTGTAATTATTGATCCTGCTGTACCTGGTTTAATACCTTAAGCCAAGTGGAAAGGTCAGTACAGAAGCTTAAGGAGAAAGTCCTGGGTTTCTAAGGTATATCCTGATGGTTTATGGGATTTCTTTAACCAATTGGGTCTGGGAGCCTAGGGAATATAGTTGTTATCAATGCTGCAAGTTAGACTAATTCTGCTGCTTGTAATCCTATTGATAGTAGTATTAATCATATGCTCTGAGATAGACTGAATGACTTTGGTCCTTGCCACTCTTGGTCACATTGATCAGTGTGGCCAAGGGAATGCCACACTCGGGGAAAATTCACCTCAAGCCAAGACTGTGTAGAAATGAAGATGGACGTTGTTTGGAGACAATTCCTCCATGGGTTCTCCCTTCTCTGCTTGTTTTTTGAGCAGCAGCAGCACCAGCAGCCTATGTTTCAGATGATCTTTCCAATGGTGCTGGTATCATTGGGAGATAGTATGTCCCATTAGGGCAGTGAGAGGTTTGTTTATCACTCGTTATTCAAAAATTTGGATTTCCTAAGGGCAGAATTCTTAACAAGATTTTATTAGTTATACTATCTTTCTTTCTCTTTCTTTTTTTTTTTTCTTTTTTTTTTTTTTTTTTTTGGAGACAGAGTTTTGCTCTGTTGCCTAGACTGGAGCACACTGATGCAATCTTGGCTGACTGCAACCTCTGCCTTACGGGTTCAGGCATTTCTCATGCCTCAGCCTCCCGAGTAGCTGGGATTACAAGCCAGTGCCACCATTCCCAGCTAATTTTGTATTTTGTTTGTTTTAGTAGAAATAAGGTTTCACCATGTTGGCCAGGCTGGTCTCAAACTCCTGACCTCAAGTGATCCACCCACCTTAGCCTTCCAAAGTGTTGGGATTACAGGTGTGAGCCTCCACACCCAGCCTGGTTATACATTCTGCTTCATTTTTAAACCACATTCTTCTGGCAGTTCCCTGGATTTGAACTCTGTTTGGAAGCCATTTCTTAATTTTAAGGCTTTGAAAAACATCAAGTTTCTGTTTAAACAGAAAGAATTCCTTTCTGTTTAATAGTACTCTCAACTGAACTCTATTATTTTTACATTTTACTACAAGCAGCAAGAAAAAATCAGGCAGCACCTTCACCACTGTGTTTAGAAGTCTACTTAGCCAGATCACCCTGTTCACAAGGAACACTTCCTACTTTCTCATTAGAGAAGGTGGTAATGTTGCTAAGCTTTGTGTCACTACATAACAAGCACTCTCCCTTCCAGTTTCCACTCACAATCTGTGCAGTGCAATTTAGGCTTCCTCCAATACACTCTTCAGAATCCTTCTAGCCTTCGCCTACTGCCTGTTTCCAAGCCACTTCCCTGTTTTTTTCTGTATTTGTTTTGGCAGCATCCCTCTTCTATTTGCTGCATTACAAATTAACACCTAAACTTAGCAACTTAAAAGAAGAAATATTTGTACATTACCGTGTCTGTGGGTCAATTTAGCTGGATGCCTCTGACTCAATCTCTCCCAAGGCTGTAAGTAAGGTGTTAGCCAGAGCTGTGGTCATCCAAATGCTCCACTGGGAGAGGATCTGCGTCCATGCTCACTCACAGCTGTTGGCAGGACTGAGAAGACCCACTTCCAGGCTCCCTTATGTGACTTGGCAGGCCTCAGGTCCTCACTGGCTGTTGGACAGAAACATCAGCTCCTTGGGATGTGGGCCTCTCCCTGCTCTTAAGATGGCAACTTGCTTCCCAATAGTGAGAGAGAGAGAGCAAGAGGACAAAAGAGACACAAATCACAGTCTTTTTTTTTTTTTCAACTAATCTGAGAAGTGGCATTCCATTACTTTTGTTGTATTCTGGTTGTTGGAAATCTGTCGTTCAGCCCTCACTCAGTGGGAAGGGATTATACAAGAGCATGAACACCCAGAAAGCAAGGTCACTGGGGTCATTTTGGAGTCTGCCTCCTATAGTAAGAAATAGAGTCCCAGCTTCTGGAGTATGCTTTCTAAAAGGAAAGAGATAAAAACTAAAGAATGGATTTGAGTTGTTGGAAAATATTTTATTGGCAAATAATTTTTTTGGTCAAAATTTTAGGAAGAATAATTTTTCAGCAATATTACCAATGACCTGACAAGGTGAGAGCCTGAAGGCAAGGAACACAGAGGCCATATGAGTAATCTAGAGAAGGATTTTAGATGTTTCTTGACTTGGTGACTAGACAGTGAGAATGGAGTGAAAAATCAGGAAATATTCTTTTTTTATATATATATAAACTTTAAGTTCTAGGGTACATGTGCACAACGTGCAGGTTTGTTACATATGTATACTTGTGCCATGTTGGTGTGCTGCACCCATTAACTCGTCATTTACATTGGGTATATCTCCTAATGCTTTCCCACCCCCCTCCCCCCACCCCACAACAGGCCCCGGTGTGTGATGTTCCCTTTCCTGTGTCCAAGTGTTCTCATTGTTCAATTCCCACCTGTGAGTGAGAACATGCGGTGTTTGGTTTTTTGTTCTTGCAACTGTTTGCTCAGAATGATGGTTTCCAGCTTCATCCATGTCCCAACAAAGGACATGAACTCATCCTTTTTTATGACTGCATAGTATTGCATGGTGTATATGTGTCATATTTTCTTAATCCAGTTTATCATTAATGGACATTTGGGTTGGTTCCAAGTCTTTGCTATTGTAAATAGTGCCGCAATAAACATACGTGTACATGTGCCTTTATAGCAGCATGATTTATAATCCTTTGGGCATATACCCAGTAATGGGATTGCTGGGTCATATAGTATTTCTAGTCCTAGATCCTTGAGGAATCACCACACTGTCTTCCACAATGGTTGAACTAGTTTACCGTCCCACCAATAGTGTAAAAGTGTTCCTATTTCTCCATGTCCTCTCCAGCACCTGTTATTTCCTGACTTTTTAATGATCGCCATTCTAACTGGTGTGAGATGGTATCTCATTGTGATTTTGATTTGCATTTCTCTAATGGCCAGTGATGATGAGCATTTTTTCATGTGTCTGTTGGCTGCATAAATGTCTTCTTTTGAGAAGTGTCTGTTCATATCCTTTGCCCACTTTTTGATGAGATTGTTTGTTTTTTTCTTGTAAATTTGTTTGAGTTCTTTGTAGATTCTGGATATTAGCCCTTTGTCAGAGGAGTAGATTGCAAAAATTTTCTCCCATTCTGTAGGTTGCCTGTTCACTCTGATGGTAGTTTCTTTTGCTGTGCAGAAGCTCTTTAGTTTAATTAGATCCCATTTGTCAATTTTGGCTTCTGTTGCCATTGCTTTTGGTGTTTTAGACATGAAGTCCTTGCCCATGCCTATGTCCTGAATGGTATTGCCTAGGTTTTCTTCTAGGGTTTTTATGGCTTTAGGTCTAACATTTAAGTCTTTAATCCATCTTGAATGAATTTTTGTATAAGGAAGGGATCCAGTGTCAGCTTTCTACATATGGCTAGCCAGTTTTCCCAGCACCATTTATTAAATGGGGAATCCTTTCCCCATTTCTTGTTTTTGTCAGGTTTATCAAAGGTCAGATGGTTGTAGATGTGTGGTATTATTTCTGAGGGCTCTGTTCTGTTCCATTGGTCTGTATCTCTGTTTTGGTACCAGTACCATGCAGTTTTGGTTACTGTAACCTTGTAGTACAGTTTGAAGTCAGGTAGTATGATGCCTCCAGCTTTGTTCTTTTGGCTTAGGATTGTCTTGGCAATGCAGGCTCTTTTTTGGTTCCATATGAACGTTAGAGTAGTTTTTTTCCAATTCTGTGAAGAAAGTCATTGGTAGCTTGATGGGGATGGCATTGAATCTATAAATTACCTTGGGCAGTATGGCCATTTTCATGATATTGATTATTCCTATCCATGAGCATGGAATGTTCTTCCATTTGTTTGTGACCTCTTTTATTTCATTGAGCAGTGGTTTGTAGTTCTCCTTGGGGAGGTCCTTCACATCCCTTGTAAGTTGGGATTCCTAGGTATTTTATTCTCTTTGAAGCAATTGTGAAAGGGAGTTCACTCATGATTTGGCTCTCTTTTTGTCTGTTATTGGTGTATAAGAATGCTTGTGATTTTTGCACATTGATTTTGTATCCTGAGACCTTTCTCAAGTTGTTTATCAGCTTAAGGAGATTTGGGGCTGAAACGATGGGGTTTTCTAAGTGTACAATCATGTTATCTGCAAACAGGACAATTTGACTTCCTCTTTTCCTAATTGAATACCGTTTATTTCTTTCTCCTGCCTGATTGTCCTGGCCAGAACTTCCAACACTATGTTGAATAGGAGTGGTGAGAGAGGGCATCCCTGTCTTGTGCCAGTTTTCAAAGGGAATGCTTCCAGTTTTGGGCCATTCAGTATGATATTGGCTGTAGGTTTGTCATAAATAGCTTTTATTATTTTGAGATATGTCCCATCAATACCTAATTTATTGAGAATTTTTTAGCATGAAGGGCTGTTGAATTTTGTCAAGGCATTTTCTGCATCTGTTGAGATAATCATGTGGTTTTTGTCTTTGGTTCTGTTTACGTGCTGGATTACATTTATTGATTTGCATATAATGAACCAGCCTTGCATCCCAAGGATGAAGCCAACTTGACCATGGTGGATAAGCTTTTTTATGTGCTGCTGGATTCAGTTTGCCAGTATTTTATTGAGGATATTCACATCAATGTTCATCAGGGATATTGGTCTAAAATTCTCTTTTTTTGTTGAGTCTCTGCCAGGCTTTGGTATCAGGATGATGCTGGCCTCATAAAATGAGTTAGGGAGGATTCCCTCTTTTTCTATTGATTGGAATAGTTTCAGAAGGAATGGTACCAGCTCCTCCTTGTACCTCTGGTAGAATTCGGCTGTGAATCCGTCTGGTCCTGGACTTTTTTTGGTTTGTAGGCTCTTAATTATTGCCTCAATTTTAGAGCCTGTTATTTGTCTATTCAGGGATTCAACTTCTTCCTGGTTTAGTCTTAGGAGAGTGTTTGTGTCCGGGAATTTATCCATTTCGTCTAGATTTTCTAGTTTATTTGTGTAGAGGTGTTTATAGTATTCTCTGATGGTAGTTTTTATTTCTGTGGGATCAGTGGTGATATCCTCTTTATCATTTCTAATTGCATCTATTTGATTCTTCCCTCTTTTCTTCTTTATTAGTCTTGCTAGCAGTATATCAATTTTGTTGATCTTTTCAAAAAACCAGCTTCTGGATTCATTGATTTTTTGAAGGGTTTTTTGTGTCTCTATCTCATTCAGTTCTGCTCTGATCTTAGTTATTTCTTGCCTTCTGCTAGCTTTTGAATGTGTTTGCTCTTGCTTTTCTAGTTCTTTTAATTGTGATGTTAGGGTGTCAATTTTAGATCTTTCCTGCTTTCTCTTGTGGGCATTTAGTGCAATAAATTTCCTTCTACACGCTGCTTTAAATGTGTCCTAGCGATTCTGGTATGTAGTGTCTTTGTTCTCATTGGTTTCAAAGAACATCATTATTTCTGCCTTCACTTCGTTACGTACCCAGTAGTCATTCAGGAACAGGTTGTTCAGTTTCCATGTAGTTGAGTGGTTTTGAGTGAGTTTCTTAATCCTGAGTTCTAGTTTGATTGCACTGTGATCTGAGAGACAGTTTGTTATAATTTCTGTTCTTTTACATTTGCTGAGGAGTGCTTTACTTCCAACTATGTGGTCAATTTTGGAATAAGTGCGATGTGGTGCTGAGAAGAATGTATATTCTGTTGATTTGGGGTGGAGAGTTCTGTAGATGTCTATTAGGTCTGCTTGGTGCAGAGCTGAGTTCAATTCCTGGGTATCTTTGTTAACTTTCTGTCTCGTTGAGCTGTCTAATGTTGACAGTGGGGTGTTAAAATCTCCCATTATTATTGTGCGGGGGTCTAAGTCTCTTCATAGATCTCTAAGCACTTGCTTTATGAATCTGGGTGCTCCTGTATTGCGTGCATATATATTTACAGTAGTTAGCTCTTCTTGTTGAATTGATCCCTTTACCATTATGTAATGGCCTTCTTTGTCTCTTTTGATCTTTGCTGGTTTAAAGTCTGTTTTATCAGAGACTAGGATTGCAACCCCTGCCTTTTTTTGTTTTCCTTTTGCTTGGTAGATCTTCCTCCATCCCTTTATTTTGAGCCTGTGTGTGTCTCTGCACATGAGATGGGTTTCCTGAATACAGCACACTGATGGGTCTTGACTCTATCCAATTTGCCAGTCTGTGTCTTTTAATTGGAGCATTTAACCCATTTACTTTTAACGTTAGTATTGTTATTTGTGAATTTGATCCTCTCATTATTATGTTAGCTGGTTATTTTGCTCATTAGTTGATGCAGTTTCTTCCTAGCATCAGTGGTCTTTACAATTTGTCATGTTTTTGCAGTGGCTGGTACTGGTTGTTCCTTTCCATGTTTAGTGCTTCCTTCAGGAGCTCTTGTAGGGCAGGCCTGGTGGTGACAAAATCTCTCAGCATTTGCTTGTCTGTAAAGTATTTTATTTCTCCTTCACTTGTGAAGCTTAGTTTGGCTGGATATGAAATTCTGGGTTGAAAATTCTTTTCTTTAAGAATGCTGAATATTGGCCCCCACTCTCTTCTGGCTTGTAGAGTTTCTGCTGAGAGATCAGCTGTCAGTCTGATGGGCTTCCCTTTGTGGGTAACCTGACCTTTCTCTTTGGCTGCCCTTATTATCTTTTCCTTCATTTCAACTTTGGTGAATCTGACAATTGTGTGTTTTGGAGTTGCTCTTCTCAAGGAGTATCTTTGTGGCGTTCTCTGTATTTCCTGAATTTGAAGGTTGGCCTGCCTTGCTAGGTTGGGGAAGTTCTCCTAGATAATATCCTGCAGAGTGTTTTCCAACTTGATTCCATTCTCCCTGTCACTTTCACGTAAAATCAGGAAATATTCTGATAACAAAAGATTGAAAAGAAAATTTTGAGTGAGTTGATAAGTGGGAGAAAAAATAAACATATATGCTGGGCCAGGCATCATGTTGGATATTTTGCATATTTCATTTCTTTGAATCCTCTCAATATCCTATGAGATTGGTATCTTTTACACCATTTTATAGAAGAGACCATAAAAGATACAAACTAAATGACTTGCTTACTGTTATGCAACTGGGACATTAGGATTTTTCTCTCTTCTGGCCCTCATCTCTCCAACCCCAAATGCTCTTTTTGTTGCATTAGTTTATGGGTGTTGTCCTGGAGAAATAAGGGATGGTGAAAACAATCGTAATCATAACGTCATGCAGTCAATTAGCATATTGTAGGCACTGTGGTTAACTCTTTCATATCACTACAATGAATTCTCATAACAACCTCTTTAAACGAAGAAGTTGCTGTTATTCCCATTTTATAGATGAAGAAACAACATTCAAAGAGACTAAGTGTACTAATATTATAAAACTAGGACACACAGAAGTCACTGACAAAAAAATGGAAAGAGAGATGCCTCGGCAGAGAGAGGGATGTTTTTGCCGAAAGGCTTCTGGATGGTTGGTGCAGATTTAGGAATTTTAAACATTAAAATGTGAGTTTGAGGTTTTTCTCCTCCAGGGAAGAAGCAGCTCTCCTGTATTCTCTCACAGAAGTGCGTCTGAAAATACATAGCACCAAATTCAAATCCAGTAAACAAATTCCAACAAAAACTGCATAATTAAGGCTATTTTTGTGATTAGCACCATTTAGTTTCCCTGAATTTACCAGAGCAAACATTGCTACAGCAAAAATTACTGCTAATGGTTGAACCTAACAACAAGAGAAAATCCCCAGAAGGGTCATTTAGGCCCCAGCTGCAGCTGTGTTTCACTATATTTCATCCTGGAAAGCTGAGATTAACAGGAAAATCAGGCTCTACTGTGCTATGCAGATGTGGCTACAACTATCTGAATTTATTCAGCAAACATTTGTTTAGTGCCCACTATATGCCAAGCAATGTATAAGCCACACCGGGATTGCAGGGATAAATTGTACCTGGCACTCTCTAGGAATGTTCAGATGAAAGAAGTTGATGAGAGAAGGCAGATATAGAAACATCAAAGCATTATGAGTGATGTCAGCCACACAGTGGGAGCATAAAGGAGTGAATTAGGAAAGTCTTAAGGGCAGCAGCTTCACAGGTTGTTCTCATGTACATGGTTATTCATCTTGAATCCCTGGGGCAGGTTGGGGCCAGTAAGTGAGGAGGACAGAGGCATGGAAGTTTTCTTGGGCTTGGGTAGAAGCTGGTGCCTACCCCAAACTGGGAATATAAGTAGAGGAACAGGTATATATAGAGGAAAGGAAACGTTTTACTTCAGAAATGACTAATTTGCTTATAAAAGATTCATGTATTGAGGTCTTCTAGGAACTTACATTTATGAGACCAAAGTTTAGCAAACATGGTTACAAGATACAGATTAGAAAATCGTTAGCATGTTGCTATTGCAGTATTGACACCAGCAGCAGCAACAAATAGCAGTCACTCATTTTGAGCACCTACCATGTGCTAGACCTTGTGTTAAATACATAGGCACCATCTAACTTAATCTTATGACAGCTTTCTTATGCTAAGGAACTGTTTTGTCCTTACTTTATAGATGAAAAGATTAAAGCTTAGATATAGACGCTAATTCCCAATGTCTCAGGGCCAGGACTTGAACACAGGTTTACGTGACTTTAAAACCAAAATTCTTTCATTGATCCCCACTTAACCAACTCCCCAATATAACAGATACTCTCTGTTCCTTCTGCAAAACCTACACTGATATCTATAGCTCTCACGAGTGTCCCATACGTGTGTCTACATACGTCTCTCACTAGTCAAAAGTTACATGTTTACCAGGAGACACAACCTGTTGGTTGTACTTGTTATTATAATTATTTTATAAAATACTAAGTGATGTAATATGTGTGTAAAGGAAGTTGTTGTATCTATGAAAACTAAATACAATGCTTTGGGAAGATTTAATAAAGACTGGCAGCTCAAGAAAATTAGGTATGAGAAGGAAATATAAAAGATAGGGGAAAACCATAAAATTCTAGAGAAATTTTGCATTCATTTTGCCTTGGAAGGATCTTTTTCATCTATTTTAAAGATGCTACAATAATTTCATGCACTATATGTTATGGTTGTAGTTTATAGAAGAGTGCATAAAATGTCAGTCAGCAGACCCATAAGCCAAGAGGAAGACTTGGCCTTCCAATTAAAAGATGAGCAAATAAATGAATACTTCTGTGATTTAAGTTAACATAAAATGGTGTGTGTATGTGTATGTGTTCGTTTGTTTGTCAGTGATTCCTGTCTTTATGGCGATTAACCCACCAGTACTGCTCCCAATTCTTTCAAAGGGGAATTCTATATTCTTGCCCAGGGTAAGCATATTATGAGAGAAGAGAAGAGGACAAGAACTTTGGAGCCCACTATACAGAGGTGCAAGTCTTCAGAGTGAATTCAGTGATAATGTTTAAAGCCATGGAAGGTGAATTTCAATACAACAGGGTTATCCACCCAGGTTTGGGGATGGGATCATTAAAAAATATATTCCCAATTTTTTTTTTTTCTGCAGAACTTTAGTTTCTGTAGACTGGAAGCATCATAGCATAGAAGAAGGAGCATGGGCTTTGAAATATGTTGCATGTAGCTTCAATAACTTAATTAATTGACCTTCGGTATGGTCTCTGCATCTCAGTTTCCTCAAATTAAGATAGTATGGTAACACCCATATCCCATAGTTGTTGAGGAATGTCCAATGCTGGGCACACAGTAAGTTGCAAAAGTATTACTCTTCATTTTTTTCCCCTTTGTGTGTGGCTACTAAAAATATCATATATTAATCAAAAAGGTAGGTAAAGACATGAAAGGGAAAATTTACTATCTCTGTCAGGTTTTTACCCAAAAAACTGTTACTGCCACATTTGAAGTGGATTTGCGTGTTAGGACAAATAATTTCAAGAGTCTCTGGTTACTTGAAAGATTTTTAATTTGAACAGAAATGAGCTAGATACCAATGGAAATACTTTGTTGTAGTAATTTTGGGTTTTGTTGGTTTTGGGTTTTTTTGGTATAACATTGTTCATCTTCCTTTGTAAATGGCAGATTTAATCCAATCTAATTTTGAGGTTTACAACATTCTGCTGACATATTCCATGTTACTTATTTTATTTGCAGTGTAACCACAAAAATAATTTCCATTTTCAATAAAGATAAAATATTTGAAGAGCCTATTTTTCTTAGTCCACTAAGTGTAACTTTTTTATTTCCAGGTATTTATGAGATTCTGTAGTAAATGTATCATTTATCCTAAAGCCTGTTTAAGGTTGGAATGGCAAATGATCCACAAGAGAGAATTATAACATAATGTTTTAAACATGCCATCCTTAGCCTATAATAAGTAATAAGTAGAATCAAGACAGCAAAAGACATATTTGTCCTCAGGATGCTTATAAGGCTGATTGGAGAAAGGAGGCATTAGTAAATGAAAAGATGAAATGAGTGATAAGAATTTTAACAGTACTGCAAGTAATTTGGGTATTGGGAAGGAGAGGATACTGGCAAAGTCCACAAAAGAATCAAGAAGAACGCTTAACAACTTATATTTAGTAAGATAATTTTCATAATTAAAGTGTATATGGATGACAAAGTGCAACTATACTTAGAGGTAAGAATTGCATATGTTGTGCATACCCTAATCCTGTTATTCACAGTAAGGTTGTTAGTATAATATACTACTGCCTTCTTAACAAGTGACCACAGTTCATTTTCTTGATATTGAAAATCTCCTTAGGAAATTCTGTGTATTACCAAGTTAATGCATTGGCATTCTTGGATTTATTCTTTTAAAAATATTTGCTGGGATCCTGTTATATGTCAGGTCCCATCCTAGGCACATATTTATATTAATTCTCTCACATATAGTGAACAAGTATTTATTTTCAAGCTAGCAAAAGGAAATCAAATTGTTCATTTCAACTCATGTTTAAAACGTGCCACATTGTTATGGCTTAGTCATACTTTAAATTTAGCATAAGAGTTTCTTGAGTCATTCAATGCTGTATATAGTGAATTCTATATACCTGGGTTAAGCCTTCATAATAAAGGCTTGGGTTTTGCTGCCAGTTGCAATGATAGGGTTAAAAACAAGTACACAGTTTTATACTTCTATATGAAAAATTTTCAGCAAGGTATCTTGAGATTATTTACTTGCCAGTCTTGCTGCATTCCTATTAATTAACTTCACTGGAATTTACCAAGTATTTGTTAGTTCTAGAAAAATGTGTGAACAGGAGATGAATTAATTCAAGAATACAAAAGAAGAAAAAAGCCAAATCTGGAATTAGAGTTTTTTAAGATTTGTAGGATCTCATTGTGCTAATAAATAAGTACAAGCTATCTGACCAACCAGCTCCCATTCTTCAGCTACCTTCACCTGCCAATGGCAAAGACACTTGAATTGGTATTTATAGTTTAGACATTTTCAGACTGATTTCTACAGAGATCTAGAGTTCCAGGTACTCAGGAGATACATAGGATCAAACTGGAGGCCACCAACCTCTTTTTCTTTCAGTCAAATCACCTGTGATTATATTTGGGGAAAGTAAAGTTTCCAGCTAACCTGTAACCAGTTTGGAAAATCATTGCTCCGTATGGAATATTCTGAGCTTACTTCTGTACACAGATGCCACCAATGTCAAGTTCTCCATGATAATAGCCTCTGTGTGGGGAGGTAGAGTGGTCGATGACCTTCAAATTCCTTACTAGAAACTGTGTCTACTTTCAGGCTCTGCAATTTAGAGAAACGTGGAAAAGTTGGAGAGAAATCAGAGCACAACCACAAAGACAATTACAGCAAATTACCTTTGAGGCAACTAGAATTATTTTATTTGAAAAAGAGAAATCTGAAGACAATTTAATAATGGTCTTTCAGACACTGGGAATTATTAGATCGGGATTAAGGACCAGATTTCCTTCATGTGCAAACATAGATGAGGGGAAAGGGGAAGCGAGGGGTTCCTGCTTTGGCAGGAAAAATATAATACAGAATCAAAAGAAAAAAAAACAGCAATCAGATGCTGAGCCTATTTAATCAAAGGAATAGATCATTCAGTACACTGTTCTTGAGAGTTTTTTAAAGGCAATATGAATTCCTGTCTCTGTTTTATGTGTTAGATAACGTGCTACCTGAAGGAACAGGGATGAGTTCAATGAACTTTGTCTTTTTAACCCTGTCAGGGATTTATCTTTAAATTATATCATAAGGTATAGATTTCAAACAATTATTTTGAATTACAGTATCATAGCTTGATGCTGCCAGGAGAGGATCTACTTTCTAATAAAGTTAAGGAAGTTAGTGGCAAAGAGGAACGTTTATTCCAGAGGTCAGGAACTCAGATACCTACAGGGACAGGTGGGTATTACAAAGGAGTGAAGCTAACAACATGGAACTATATGGCATTAGAAAAATTGTGGGGTATTAGAAAGCATATAACTCTTCTAAAAGGGGCAACCACTGCTAACTGGCCAATCGTTATCATGTCCCAATATGCCTATATTAACGGATGTTTGGCTTTCTCAAGGAAAGCTGGAAATCTAAAACCTTATGTGAAACATTTTTCTCACATTGACAGAATACTCAGATTTATAAATGTGCTAGGCAGGCAGAACAATACACTTGGTGCAGGCTGCAAGTTAGAAACCTTTGGTTTATTCTTTAGCTCATTAGTTCACCACAATAATTAACAAGCAAGCAAAACAGAACTGTTTGAACTCTAAAGCTTAGGAGAATTAATCAGCTAAACCTTTGCAAGGCTTAATTAAGGTCTCTTCCAACTCTGTGATTCGTTAAACTCCCCTTCCGTCTTCCTTGCTCCCAGTATTGGGTGGCATATTCACAAAGAGAATTTAAAGAAGTGACTTATTTGCCTCAGCAACATAATTTTATTTGGTAAAATAATCAAATACTCAGATTGAAAAAACGACTCTTGCTTCTATATTAAAGATGCCACTGATACTAGTAGATTTTTAGAAATACACTTGTATATGGCATAGGTTTGTCACTTTGGATCTTTAAACTAACATTTGTTTATAACATTGGCTGCATGAGGCATGCTTGGCTGAAAAACCTACTTACACTTTTACCATTTGGGTACATGTCTTACTTGTTTTTTATAAAATATTTTCAAATAACTCACCTCCACCTGGGGTAAGGACAGCTGGATTTCTGAAATCCCCTTCCTTTCAGACAGGAGAATATGCCACAGATGAAGAAGAAGATGAGGTAGGACCTGTCCTTCCTGGCAGCGACATGGCCATTGAAGTCTTTGAGCTGCCTGAGAATGAGGACATGTTTTCCCCATCAGACCTGGACACAAGCAAGCTCAGTCACAAGTTCAAAGAGGTATGCCACTAAGCTGCAAAATATTTCTCTATGCCTGTCCATTTCATTAAGTATATATTTCTGTTCAAACTATATATTAAGAATAATCAGTTTGCAAATCAAAGCTTTTTAATAACAGGTTGTCTTGAGTCTCATTGAATTTCAAGTAGAATTTAAGTAGATCTCATTCCACAATCATTGATTTAAATGCTTATTTGTCATACTGACATACCTGTAGCCCATAATTTCAAGCAGTAACTTAAATGTGCAGTTTTATGATGTTTAAGTTATATTTTTTCAGTTTTACAGAAGTTTTGGTACCTAGTGATAAGCTTTTCTCTTAAGGCAGGGATTTCCGAAAAAGGCTCTTTTTGTCTTTCTGTTCATGAAATAGGTTTCTAATAAGCATCAGATGGCATACCCAAAGGGTTTACTTGAACAGAGTTTAATACACAGACTTTGAACAGAGTTAATAGTACTAACAAGGGGTGGTGAAGTGCACAGGGACTGGCAACAGCAGGAGGCTGTTACCATCAACATCCACAGCTTTATAAGATGCAGCCACTGGTAAAAGCTGCATTGTTGGGGCAAGGGTAAGAATATACCCTGACTCTGCTTTTCTTTTCTGCTGATGCTTCCAAACCCAGGCAAGGGAGTATGGTGATGCATCTCAGAGTTTGAAGAGGTCAGACTCCTGAGGCAATGTGCTCTCAGAGAAGGGCCAAGAATAGAACCCTGGGGGAGGAAATGTGGATAACTCTTCTTCCAAAGTAACTTCTCAGAACCATGACACGTGTAAAACAGAAACAGTGATTAATAGGTCCCAAAGCAGTTTATCCTTCATTGTTTTGGAAGAGTATCCTCCATCATTGAAGAGAAATGTGTCATTATTTACACATTTCTTCGGAAGACTTTCTAAATTAACTGATATCTTCAAACCACAGAGCAATGCAGAAAAAGAAAAATTCTGCAGAAAGTGGCTGAGTGGGAGGAAGAGGTGTAATCTAGTTACCTGTTTCTCTGCAGCCCTTATTTGGTCAAAGAATATAAGTTATCAAGAAAAGTAGGTAGATGACTTGTTCTCTAAGAATATCTTAAATCACAACCCAACTTTAACAAATATTGAAGGCAGTGAGATCAAAGTAGTATTCCCTGGCAAAAGCCTATAATACAGCTCTTTCATTTTGCCAGGTGAGTATGACCCCTAGTCTTTGGTAGATAATTGAGCTGGAAGAAGGGTCCACATTCTTTTATGGAAGGTGAAGAGCCTACAGGGCATAGATAATATATGGAAAGTTATATCTTCCATTTTCAAAATTAAGCCAAGGACTCAAAGTTCCATAAATATTGTTTTAAGCATGCACCATTGTGTAGAGTGATCTAGACCAGGGGTTAGCAAATTATGATACATTGTCCAAATCTGACCTACTTTTTATAAATAAAGTTTTATTTGAACATAAGCATGCCCATCTCTTTATTGTTTGTGGCTGATAACATACTACAACAGCAAAGTTGAGTAGTTGCATTAGAGACTGTATGGCCTGCAAATCCTAAATTATTTGCTTTCTGGCCCTTTACTGAGAAATATTGCTGACCCTGGTGTAGACTGCTGTGTGATCTGGACTCATTCTGTGTAATGTGGCTGATTTATTTTTAGCTCGAGTAACCAGATCTGTAACTTTATTTTAGTTTTGGTTTCTAAGAATTGGAATTTCATCCTCACCTCAGTAATGGGCAATATCACATCGTTCCACTTAACAATTATTTTATCCTCTTTTGTTTTACATTTAACATTAATATATTCATTTCTTCAGAATATTGCCCCTGTGTATCACCTGTGTAGCACTCTTTTGTGACATTTGTATCTTGTACACTGTCACTATCATAGTCTTAAATTTCTCTATGTGATTAATATACATGTCCAAGTATTATATAGCACTGGGCACTTTTCACAGGATTATCCACAAAACTTGGGGTGAGTGTGAAAGGTTATATTGTATTAGAGTCTTTACAAAGTTTCATGTTACAGGATTGTCTTAATTATTTTAAGCAAAAGTATGTATTTTACTACTCGGGCAAAATACGTTAGACTGACATTATCTCAATCAGTTGTACTTTGGGCCTGTTTTGTATCTATCTTCCTGCTAAACTCGAAGCTCCCATGTTTTTGCTTATTATCGTGTCCTCAGTCTTTGTACAATTCTTGGCATATAGTTAGTGGTGAAATATTTAGGGAATGAATGGTGTCAAACATATACTGAAATTTGTTGTATGATATAAGACATGTACCCAATTTAATGTTTCCAAATAGCCAACAAAAGTTGGCTAGCCCTTTTATTAAATGCTCATTTGCCAATTTCCCTTCGGTGGAAGGGCCAACATTATTATCTAAAGAATTTGTGCCTTTACCTTCTGAACTGCTTATGGCTTCATAGTCTGCTCCATCTTCTCATTTCTCTTCAGTGCAATATTATTAGAATATACATCAATATTGATGGGCTAAGTCACATCATTCCAACTTTTCTCTTCAAAAATGCCTTTGTTTTTCAACTTATTCAAGAAAATATTTGAATCACTTTATAAATACCCTTGAAAAATACTCTGCATTTTTTGTTGTAATTATGTTAAACTAGTAAATTTCTAGAGAACTGGCATTTTAAAAATCACATCGAATCTTTTAATCCAAGTTCATGGAATATATTTAATTCAAGCCTTTTTTCTCATCCTCCCTAAAATTTTATAGTGCCCTTTATTCATTATGTAAGTCACATACATATATAAGTCACTTAAGTATCCAGCTATAAGTAACAGAACATATTACTGGAGTGGGTTAAATAAAAGCTGCCACATGGCTAGTCATGGTGGCTCACATCTATAATCTTAGTTCTTTGGGAGGCTGAGGTGGGAAAATGGCTTGAGCTCAGGAGTTCAGAGTTACAGTGAGCAATGAAGGTTGCCACTGCACTCCAGCCTGGGTGACAGAACCACACAAGACTCTGTCTCAAATAAAACCAAAACTGGGAGGATTAAGATGGCAGGTAGGAGGCAGGACTGCTTGCAGCTTCTGCTTGGATGGACAGAACAGCGTGTGGAGACTCACATCGTGAACTTCTGCCCCAAGAACTACCGCAGGAAAATACCAGGAAAGCCAAGAGAATCCACAGACCGTTTGAAGGAACTGGATCACCACTGCAGGCTCCCTAAAACACCAAAAAACTGTGAGTCTCCTTGCTTTCTCAATAGGGAAGCTCGTGGTTTAGGGTGAGTTCTCAGCCCTGGTCATAAGCTGCCTGGAAATAGACTTGGTGCTGTTGTGGAGGGCACGGTGGGAGTGAGACTGGGCTTCAGGACTCTGGGCTGCGTGGGAGCAGAGTGAGGCCTATGATTGCCGGCTTTCCCCCACTTCCCTGGTGACGTATATGACTCATCAGAGGCAGCCATAATCCTCCTGGGAATATAACTCCACTGGACTGGGAACCACAACCTCCTCCCCCACAGCAGCCATAGCAAGCCCCACCAAAGGAGAGATTGAGCTAAGACACTCCTGTCCCTGCCCCAACCTGGTGGTCTTACTCTACCCACCCTGGTAGCTGAAGACAAAGGTTATAATCTCTTGGGAGCTCTATGGCCCTGCTGACTGGCTGAGAAACCTGAATACTTGGCCAGGTGTCCCTAGGGCAAATTCGCATCCTCCCTATAGGACCCCAGCTCACATGCTCTTGAAAGTGCCACCTCCTGGCTGGAATCCAGCCAATACAAGACCAGCACACTAAACAAAAATACAACCAAGGACCCTGCAGAGTCCACTTCACTCCCCTGCTACCTCCATCAAAGCAGGTGCTGGTATCCATGGCTACAAGACCTGAAGATGGATCACATCACAGTACTCTTTGCAGATATTCCCAAGTACCAGCGCAGAGCCTGGTAGCTCCACTGGGTGGCTAGACCCAGAAGAGCAAAAATAATCACTACATTTCAGCTCTCAGGAAGCCCCATTCGTAGGGGAAGGGAGAGAACACCAAATCAAGGCAGCACACTGTGGGACAAAAGAATCTGAACAGTAGCCCTTGAATCCCAGATCTTCCCTCTGATGTAGTCTATGCAAATGAGAAGGAACCAGAAAAACAATGCTGGTAATATGACAAAACAAGGTTCTTTAACACCCCCAAAAGATCATACCAGTTAGCCAGCAGTGGATCCAAACCAAGATGAAATCTCTGAATTGCCAGAAAAATATTTTAGAAGGTCAATTATTAAGCTAATCAAGGAGGCACCAGAGGAAGGTGAAGTCCAACTGAAAGACATCAGAAATATAATACAGGAAATGAAAGAAAGTTTTTCAGTGAAATAGATAGCATAAATAAAAACCAGTCACAACTTCTGGAAATCAAGGACACACAGAAATGCAAAATGCACTGGAAAGTCTCAGCAGAAGAATCGAACAGGCAGAAGAAAGAACAAAGAACTTCAGAGCTTGAAGACAAGGCTTTCAAATTAACCCAGTCCACCAAAGACAAATAAAAAAGAATTTTAAAAAATGAGTAAAGCCTCCAGGAAGTTTGGGACTATGTTAAATGTCCAAACTAAAAATAATTAGTGTTCCTGAGGAAGGAGAGAAATCTAAAAGTTTGGAAAACATATTTGAGGGAATAATTGAGGAAAACCTCCCCAAAAGAAAGAGAAACAAATCCTCGAAATACACCAAAATAGAACCTTCTTCAAGCATAAATCTCACAGGACCTTTATAACAATAACACAATAGAAAAAAAAAGGTATTCAAGCAATAAATAGCACAATGAGTAGAATAGTACCTCACATGTCAATACTAACATTGAATGTAAATGGCCTAAATGCTCCACCTAAAAGATACAGAATGGCAGAATGGATAAGAATTCACCAACCAAGTTTCTGCTGTCTTCAGGAAACTCACCTAACACATAAGGACTCACATAAACTTAAGGTAAAGGGGTGGAAAAAGATATTGTATGCAAATGAACACCAAAAGCAAGTAGGAGTAGCTATTCTTAGACAAAACAAACTAAAGCAACAGCAGTTAAAAAAAGACAAAGAGAGAAATTATATAATGATAAAAGGACTAGTCCAACAAGAAGATATTACAATTCTAACTATATTTGCAGCTAACACTGGAGCTCTGAAATTTATTACTGTTAGACCTAAGAAATGAGATAGATGGCAACACAATAATAGTGGGGGACTTTCAGACTCTACTGTCAGCACTAGACAGGTAGGTCATCAAGACAAAGTCAACAAAGAAACAATAGGCTTAAACTATACCCTACAACAAATGGACTTCACAGATATTTGTGGAACATTCTACCCAACAATTGCAGAATATACATTCTATTCATCGGCAAATGGAACATTCTCCAAGACAGACCTTATGATAGGCCACAAAACAAGTCTCAGTAAATTTAAGAAAATTGAAATTATCTCAAGTTCTCTAAGACCACAGTGGAATAAAATTGGAAATCAACTCTGAAAGGCACCCTCAAAACAATGCAAATACATGGTAATTAAATAACCTTGCTCCTGAATGATTGTTGGGTCAACAATCAAGATGGAAATTTAAAAATTATTTGAACTATATGATAGTAGTGACACAACCTGTCAAAACCTCGGGGATACAGCAAAAGCAGTGCTAAGAGGAAAGTTTATAGCATTAAATACCTACATCGAAAAGTCTGAAAGGGCACAAACTGACAATCTAAGGTCCCACTTCACAGAACTGAAGAAACAAGAACAATCCAAACCCAAACCCAGCAGAAGAAAAGAAATAATGAAGATCAGAGCAAAACTAAATCAAATTGAAACAAACAAATACAAAAGATAAATGAAATAAAAAGCTGGTTCTTTGAAAAGATAAATAAAATTGATAGATCTCTAGCGAGATTAACCAAGAAAAGAAGAGAGAGGATCCAGATAAGCTCAGTTACAAATGAAACAGAAGATATTACAGCTGATACCACAGAAATAGAAAAGATCGTTCAAGGCTACTATGAACACCTTTACATGCATAAACTAGAAAATCTAGAGGAGATGTTTAAATTCCTGGAAATATACAATTATGCTAGATTAAACCAGGAAGATATAAAAATCTCTGAACAGACCAATAGCAGGCAGAGAGATTGAAATGGTAATTAAAAAAGAATTGCCAACAGTGAGGAAAGGATTCCCTGTTTAATAAATAGTGTTAGGAAAACTGGCTAGCCATATGCAGAAAACTGAAACTGGACCCCTTCCTTACACCTTATACAAAAATTATTTCAAGATGGATTAAAGACTTAAACGTAACATCTAAAACCATAAAAACCCTAGAAGAAAACCTAGGCAATACCATTCAGGACACAAGCATGGGCAAAGACTTCATGACTAAAACACAAAAAGCAATAGCAACAAAAGCCAAAGTTGACAAATGGGATCTAATTAATCTAAAGAGCGTCTGCATAGCAAAAGAAACTATTATCGGAGTGAACAAGCAACCTACAGAATGGGAGAAAATTTTTGCAATCTATCCATCTGACAAAGGGCTAATATCCAGAATCTACAAGGAACTTAAACAAATTTACAAGAAAAAAACAACCCCATCGAAAAGCGGGCTAAGGATATGAACAGACACTTTTCAAAACAAGAAATTTATGCGGCCAACAAACATATGAAAAAAAGCTCATCATCACTGGTCATTAGAGAAATGTGAATCAAAACGACAATGAGATACTATCTCATACCAGTTAGAATGACCATCATTAAAAAGTCAGGATCCATCTCCAGGATGCTGGAGAGGATGTGGAGAAATAGGAACGCTTTTACACTGTTTGTGGGAGTGTAAATTAGTTCAACCACTGTGGAAGACAGTGTGGCGGTTCCTCAAGGATCTAGAACCAGAAATACCATTTGACCCAGCAATCCCTTTACTGGGTATATACCCAAAGGATTATAAATCATTCTACTATAAAGACACATGCACACGTATGTTTATTGCAGCACTATTCACAATAGCAAAGACTTGGAACCAGCTCAAATGTCCATCAATGATAGACTGGATAAAGAAAATGTGGCACATATACACCATGGAATACTATGCAGTCATAAAAAAGGATGAGTTAATGTCCTTTGCAGGGACATGGGTGAAGCTGGAAACCATCATTCTCAGCAAATTAACACAGGAACAGAAAACCAAACACCACATGTTCTCACTCATAAGTGGGAGTTGAACAATGAGAAGATATGGGCACAGGGAGGGGAACGTCACACACTGGGGCCTGTCGGGGGTGGGGGACAAGGAGAGGGATAGCATTAGAAATACCTAATGTAAATGACAGGTTGATGGGTGCAGCAGCCTACCATGGCACATGTATACATATGTAACAAAACTGCATGTTCTGCACATGTATCCCAGAACTTAAAGTATAATAAAAAAAGAAAAAATAATGTAAAAAATTGCCAACAAAAATAGTCCAGGACCATACACATTCACAGCTGAATTCTGTCAGACATTCAAAGAAGAATTGGTACCAATCCTATTGACACTTTTCCAAAAGACAGAGAAAGAGGGAATCCTTCCTAAATCATTCTATGAAACTGGTATCACCCTAATACCCAAACCAGGAAAGGACATAACAAAAAAAGAAAACTACAGACCAACATCTCTGATGAACATGGGTGCAAAAATTCTCAACAAAATACTAGTGAACTGAATCCAGCAGTATATCAAAAAGATAACCTACCATGATCGAGTGGGTTTCATATTAGGGATGCAGGAATGATTTAACATATGCAAGTCAATAAATGTGATACATCACATAAACAGAATTGAAATTTAAAAATCACATGGTCATCTCAATAGATGCAGCAAAAGCATTTGACAGAATCCAGCATCTCTTTATGATGAAAACCATCAGCAAAATAGTCATAGAAGAGACATACCTCAAGGTAATAAAAGCCATCTATGACAGACCCACAAGCAACATTATACTGAGTGGGGACAAGTTGAAAGCATTCCCCATGAAAACTGGAACAAGACAAGGATGTCCACTTTTAGTACTTCTATTCAACATAGGACTGGAAGTCCTAGCCAGAGCAAACAAGAAAAAGAAAAGAAAAGAGAAGAGAAGAGCAGAGAAGAGAGAAAAGAAAAGAAAAGAAAAGAACATCCAAATCAGTAAAGAGAGAGAGAGCATCCAAATCAGTAAAGAGGAAGCCAAACTGTCACTGTTTGCTGTTGATATGATTGTATACCTAGAAAACCCTAAAGACTCATCCAAAAAGTTCCTAGAACTGATAAATGAATTCAGCAAAGTTTCAGGATACAAAATTAATGTACACAAATCAGTAGCTCTGCTATACACCAACAGCAACCAAGCTGAGAATCGGATCAAGAACTCAACTCCTTTCACAATAGCTGCAAAGAAAAATAAAATACTTAGGAATATACCTAACCAAGAAGGTAAAATACCTCTATAAGGAAAACTACAAAACACTGCTGAAAGAAATCATAGATGACACAAACAAATGGAAACACATTCCATGCTCATGGATGGGTAGAATCAATATTGTGAAAATGACGATATTGCAAAAAGCAATCTACAAATTCCATGCAATTCCCATCAAAATACCACCATCATTCTTCACAGTACCATTCAGGACTAAAATTCATATGGGACCAAAAAAGAGCCCACATAGCCAAAGGAAGACTAAGCAAAAAGAACAGATTTGGAGGCATCACATTACCCAACTTCAAACTATACTATAAGTCACCAATATAGCATGGTACTGGTATAAAATTAAGTACATAGACCAATGGAGCAGAATAGAGAACCCAGAAATAAACCCAAATATTTACAGCCAACTGATGTTCGACAAAGCAAACAAAAACATAAAGTGGGGAAAGGACACACTTTTTTTTTTTTATTATACTTTAGGTTTTAGGGTACATGTGCACAATGTGCAGGTTTGTTACATATGTATCCATGTGCCATGTTGATTTCCTGCACCCATTAGCTCGTCATTTAGCATTAGGTATATCTCCTAATGCTGTCCCCGCCTCCCCCACCCCCCACCCCACACCCCACAACAGTACCCGGAATGTGATGTTCCCCTTCCTGAGGACACACTATTAACAAATGGTGCTGGGATAATTGGCAAGCCAGATGTAGAAGACTGAAACTGGATGCTCATCTCTCAACTTACACAAAAATCAACTCAAGATGGATCAAAGACTTTAAGATCTGAAACCATAAGCATTCTAGAAGATAACATCAGAAAAACTCTTCTAGACACTGGCTTAGGCAAAGAGTTCATGACCAAGAATCCAAAAGCAAATGCAACAAAAACAAAGGTAAATAGATGGGACATAATTAAACTAAAAAGCTTCTGTTCAGCGAAAGAAACAATCAGCAGAGTAAACAGACAATCCATGGACTGGGAGAAAGTCTTTGCCATCTATGCATCTGACAAAGAACGAATATCCAGAATCCACAAAGAACTCAAACAAATCAGCAAGACAAAACAAACAATCCCATCAAAAAGTGGGCTAAGGACATGAATGAATAGACAATTCTCAAAAAAAGATAAACAAATGACCAACAAACATATGGAAAAATGCTCACCATCACTAATTATCAGGGAAATGTAAATCAAAATCACAATGTGATACCACCTCACTCCTGCAAGAATGGCTATAATCAAAAAATAACAGTTGTTGGCATGGATGTGGTGACAAGGGAACACTTTTCACTATGGGTGGGAATGTAAACTAGTACAACCACTATGGAAAACAGTGTGGAGATTCCTTAAAGAACTAAAAGTAGATCTATCATTTGATCCAGTGGAAAATAACTCATTGTACGGAAAAGATACTTGCACATACATGTTTATAGCAGCACAATTTGCATTTGCAAAAATATGGAACCAGCCCAAATGCCCATCAATCAATGAGTGGATAAAGAAAATGTTGTTTATATGTACCATGGAATACTACTCAGCCATAAAAAGGAAAGAAATAATGGCATTCACAGCAACCTGGATGGAATTGGAGACTATTATTCTAAGTGAAGTAACTCAGGAATGGAAAACCAAACATTGTATGTTCTCACTTAAATGTGGGAGCTAAGCTTTGGGGACACAAAGGCATGAGTGATACGTTGGACTTTGGGGACTCAAGTGAAAAGGTGGGGTGGCAAGAGATTAAAGACTACACATTGGGTACAGTGTACACTGCTCAGGTGATGAGTTTACCAAAACCTCAGAAATCACCACTAAAGAATTTTTTAATGTAACCAAACACCACCTGTTCCCCAAAAACCTATTATAACAACAACAAAAAAATTAACTGCCACAAAGATTATATTTGCTTCAATATAAATTAGGAAGTTTTTCCATATTTTTTTATTTTCAGAAATTACTTTTATAAAAGAGACTTGATGTAGATAAGATAGAACGTTCTGTTCCTGGAATTTTGTTATTATTCAGCTTTTAATTCAGCATATTAAAGGTAATGGCAAAAAACCACAATTACTTTTGCACCAACCTTATATAAGCCATCTGTGCATTAGTGGAGGAATATTTTAAGTACCTTTCATAATAACTATTACTCTGTTCAAGTTTTCAATTTCAGAGGGACAATTCTGATATTTTGCATTTTTCAAGAAATTTAGATATTTCCTTTAGGCTATTATACTTATTAACTTATACTTTTATAAAATAATTTTTAAGTATTGAAGTATTTTATATTTATAAGTAGTTATCCTTTTTATATTCTTTCTTCTCTTTATTTGAATATTTTTACTTTTTTAGGTTTTTTTGTAGAATTTTATCTGTCCTTCTAGCTTTTTAGTTCCTAATTGTTTCTTCTTTGATTAAAAAAAAGAAAAACACAAAGACCAATATTTCTTTTTTCTTTCTTCTTTTTTTCTTCTTTGTTAATCAATTGCACTTAGTTTATTTATTTTTAATAACTCTTACATTCTGACACCTGTACTGATTTTTTTCTGAATATTGCTTTAACTACATGTCACAATTTTTTACATGTAGAATGCCATTGTTATTTATATGTATTTTTTCTTGCAATTTTCTTTTTAACAAAAGAATGATATAGTGGTTTTATTCACTTTCCAGACATATAGAACTTTATTTTGCTATATTGTATTATGGGTTGCAACTTTATTGCACTCTGATCAGAAAACATATTCCATATAATAGCTATTGTGTAGAATTTTTTAGATATTTTATATTAATAGCTTGATACATAAACAGTTTTTATTTAATATTCCTCATGTATGCAAAAAGCACCCTTGTTCCATGTTTAGGTGTGAAGTTTATGTGTGTGTATGTGTGTATATATATATATATATATTTTTTTTTTTTTTTTATGGTTTTTTGTTTCTTTTTGAGATGGAGTCTCACTCTGTCTCCCAGGCTGGAGAGCAGTGGTGCCATCTCAGTTCACTGCAACCTCCGCCTCCCAGGTTCAAGTGATTCTCCTACTTCAGCCTCCCAAGTAGCTGGGATTACAAGCATGCGCCACCACACCCAGCTAATTTTTGTATTTTTAGTAGAGATGTGGTTTCGCCATGTTGGCCAGGCTATTCTCAAACTCCTGACCTCAGGTGATCCGCCCACCTTGGCCTGCCAAAGTGCTAGGATTACAGGCATGAGCCACCATGCCCAGCCATATTTTTTAATATATAAATAAGATTAATCATACAAACACATATACACATTTTTTCTATACTATGGCTTATGTTTTGTCTACTTGATCTACCAAATCTGAAAAAGCATATATTAAAATCACCAGTTACCATCATTTAATTTCTTCCTGTAATCCTACCAGTGGTAGTTTTAGATATTTTACATCTTTGTTGTTAACTGCATATATGTTGAGGATTATTACAACTTCTTTATTTATAACATCTCTCTTGTCCTTTATGGTGCACTTTGTCCCAAATTATATTTTGTCTCATAATAAAAAATTAACTCTGGCTTTCTTTTGCTTTATATTTGTTTCGCAGCATCTATTTTTTCCATCTCTTTATTTTCAACCATTCTGTATTCTTTTGTTTAAATGTTTCCTTTAGGCAACCTATTTCTACATCTTACTTTTATAATACTCTGGGAGTATTTTTCAGTTAGTTCGTGAGTTCAGTGTATTTACATTTACCTTAATAACTTTAATATTAGAACTTATGTATGCCACCTTATTTCATATTTTACAATGTCCATGCTTTCTTCTTGTTTCTTTTTTAAGTCTTTCTACCTCCTTGCCATTAGGTACGTCAAATTTTCATCTGCTGCTTAAAAGTTATACATTTGTATAACTTATATGTATAACTTATATATATGACTTATTTTGACTTAGTCTTAGGTTATTTTTTCCTGGCAATATATAAAGCAGATCAATATCTATGTCTTTATCGTTTAACAAAATAATACCCATAGCATACCATCCTCTACCTCTCCTCTTGTTGCCAACTTTTTGTATTTCAGGAGTTTTAGTTACATATATTTGTAAGTGTATTTTTTACAAAATAGTTTCAGCTCACCTGTACTTCTTTCTATCCGACTGTTAATTCACTATTATCTCTGGTGCTGCAGCTTACCTACCACATTACACCAAAGGTTTCTACCAAAGGCACTAAAGGATAATAAGTTAGTGTCTAGGAGGTCTAAGCTTCAGGGCCTGAAATAGGCTATCCCTGATGTACCTCCAGATACAGGCTTACCCAGGTTATGTGGAAAAGACTAAAGATTAAATTGCTGGCCACCGTTCCTGGTTACTGTACTCTCCTGCTTCAGATCCTCAGTTTTCCAAAGACATCTGCAACTACTTGTGTTCTGTATGAGTTTCTCATCAGCTGTTTTATTAATTGATGAATAAGACCCTGAAGCCCATACAAAGTCTATTTTTCTTTTTTGGCGTCTCCAAAGTTGAATTCAAGAGAGACAGGGAATAGCTCATGTTAGTTTGCTATGTTGTACTGTACTGGCACTTTCCCCCTCCCTAACTTTGTATTTTTATTTATTCCATCATCCTATTTCTCTTAGGAATGTTTGATTACTCATATTCTAACTTCTTGCAACCAATGCTGAATTTATTGTCATACTTGATTGTTTAAATATGAGAGCTGTTAAAATTATGAACCCGTCTCTTATTATGCCTTTGGCCACATCTCGTTTCAACGTGCATTCTTCTCATTTTCGTCACTTCATAAATAGTCTATATTTTTTATTTTTACTTTCATTTTCTCTTTGACTTGAACAATTGAGGAAACTTTTTAATTTGTAACTTTTTAATCTATTTAATGTTTTATTACATTGAGGCCAGATAATAGTGTCTTTTCAAGTTTTTGTTTTTTTGAATGTGATGCTTTTATTGTAGACTAATATGGGTGTTTTTGGTAAAAGTGACATGATGTGTTTTAGACCTTCTGGATCTGTATTCATTTTTCCTTAATCTAGGAAATTGAGAATTATATATACCGAAATTATACCTCATTGTTGTATTTTGTGTCTTACAGCTTTGGTTATCTATGTTGATGGCATGTTGAAAGTACATAACATAGGACTTCAAGATTTATCAACCTTTAAGTATACTTTGATGTTAATATTCTTACTGCTACTTTTGTTTGCAGTTGCTGAATGAACACCAGTGTATAAGTGTGTACCTATTTTTAACATAAACCTAATTGTAGCACTTTGTTTTATAGTAGTTTTAAAATAATCACCTGTGGTTCCAGCTACTCAGAGGGCTGAGGTGGGAGGATCACCTTAGCCTGGGAGGTAGAGGCTTCAGTTGAGTGGTGATTGTGCCATTGCACCCCAGTCTTTGCAAGAGAGTGAGACCTTGTCTCAAAATAAATAAATAAAAATATAATATTGGAATATGTATTTTTTACTAAGAAAATTTAACCAATTTAAGTTTATAATTATAATTATGCAAGGTATAGGTGTTCCCACCTTATTTTATGCTATATGTTTCTTTTATGTTTATTGGCTTTTACTAAGGCTTGTCTTTAAGTTTTTGAAAAGTGTTTAAAAATTTAAGTACAAAATGAACATTAAAATATTAAAAATGAAATTAAAATTTAATTTAAAAATTAAAATTTAAGAACAAAATATAATTTGAATTCAAATAATTTGAATGTTTCATATGGAAGATTTTGATACAATCTTGGGTTCTAAGCGAGATTATTAAAATATAATTGTTACATTTTTTAAAAACTTAAGTTTTTGATTAGTTTTCTAATGATATTTACAACAGATAGTTATACTCTCAGGTTAATCAGTATCCACTATTATTCCTTTTAAAGAATAATTTCTTCATTCTTATATTCTGAATTTTTTCTCTTTTTTTGAGACGGAGTCTTACTCTGTCACCCAGGCTGGAGTGCAGTGGCGCAATCTCGGCTCACTGCAAGCTCCGCCTCCCGGGTTTACACCATTCTCCTGCCTCAGCCTCCTGAGTAGCTGGGACTACAGGCGCCCGCCACCACGCCCGGCTAATTTTTTGTATTTTTAGTAGAGACAGGGTTTCACCATGGTCTCGATCTCCTGACCTCATGATCCGCCTGCCTCGGCCTCCCAAAGTGCTGGGATTACAAGCGTGAGCTACTGCGCCCGACCCAATTTTTTCTCATTCTTAGAGTATATCTTTAAGTAATTTGTTAAGTATTTGTGGAGAATATAGTTTCCATGAGCTTCCCCTACTGAGAATGACATTCTAATTCATTTACGAACTTTTTCCCTGAAAAAGTGGTAGGGCAAGTTTTATTGTTTTAAGTGTGTTTTAAAGGAAAAGTCTAACATAAAGCTTGCATTTGAATGCTTGTATTGTTTTCACCTTGTACTTTAAAAATTTTTAGCACAATTTATTGAAGTAGGCCCTCTTTCATTGATTATTTTTCTTTTTAATTTGCTTTCATTGCTCTGTTTTTGTTTTCATTTTAGTTCATTAATGTTTCCTTCAGTTTTTATTCTATTTCTGTTTTTTTTCTAGAAACACTGTCATCAGTATCTATTACGTTTTTTATGGTTTAATTTTATTTGTCTTTTTTTCTGTGTCTGAGATTGTTTCTTAAATTTGTCATATCAGTGATTTTATTTTTTGTAGCATTAATTATGCTTTTTGTTAATTTTTATTGGGTAAAATATACATGTATAGTTTACTGTCTTTACCATTTTAAGTGTACAGTTTAATTGTAATTAAATATGCTTTTAAATTCAAATTCATTTATGCTTTTTAGCACTTCTAACATGACTTAATTCTCTTATTAAATGTTTAGTTTTCTTACTCTTCATTCTTTCTCGCTTTTCTTTACTTTCTCTTCATCCTAGAATTTCAAAAAGTGATCTTAAAATATTTTTTTACTTATGGGATACATCATTTTCACAAGTTTACTTGTGTGTTCAAGTTGATATTTTCTTTACCTTGATTTGCAGTATTTGTTAATAGACCTAAGGTGGCCTGTTTTTTCTTTCCTTATCTTGAAATGAGACAAAAATCTTTTAGTAATTGGTTAGTCAGTAATTATTCACTTTTTGATTATGAATCTCATTTCTAGACTTAGATCAGGAGGGATATTTAGGTGCCTCGTTTCCAGCCCAGTTGCTGTTTTCTAGCAGTCTGACATCTAAGGCAATTCTCTGTACTAAGGTGAGATATTCCCAAGTATTGCCACACAGTTCTCTAAGTTAAAGAGATAAAAAAGGTAATTTCCAGTCTTCACTACTACCAAGGCACTTACTGAAGCCACCCCTGTCTATATAGGTCTGCAGCTGAAAGTATGCAGTGTGCCATGCATCAGCCACCTTCCTGCATTTCCCCCTAACAGTCACTTTCTGAGCAAATATGGAATACTGAGGAAGTTAGAGAGCCCAGTTTGAGGCCCCATTCCTGGGCGAGACAGTAGGGGTTGTCCACTTTTTGCTTGGGACAGAATGGATCTCAAGCCATCAGTGAGGGTGGTACAAAATGTCTCCCTGATGTCAGAGGGGATCTTGGATAGATTTTTCTTAATTCAACTTCATGACTCTTTTATATTCTATGAACTGTTGTTTTTAGTTGTGGTGTTCATTTTTGATTATGAGTTTTTCTGTTTTTAATGTGATTTCACTGGCAGTTTAATGGAAGGTATGGCGAGGCTGGCTCAGGAACTGTTAGCCAGGTGCCATTTAAACTGACTGTGCAATTTCTCCCTTGCCATTCCTCCTCAGGAGTCAGAGCAATTGCAACAATTAAAAAAAATTCGACATTTCTCTTTAAGAAAAACTGGAGTCTAAAAGTTGTTTTATTTTATTTATTTAATTCTATGAAAAAGAATCTAGAAAAGTTATAAAATGCATGGGATGATAACATTAAGTTATCTTTATGGAAGTTTCCACTACCATGTAGGGAAGCTATAAATTGCTGCCTACTTAATAGCAAACAGTTACTTATTTAAAAAAACAGCTGTAATTACAGGCCATCAACTACATCCAGCAGCAGCATCATTAATAACAAGTTTATGAGTACCTACTTAGGGAGTGACCTTGTTAGAGAATCTCACCCTATGCTACATATGCTGCAATTAGTGTTACCATTCAGATTAGATTGTGATATTGTTCAGTCAGCCAGTTTTAGTTTATTTTGCATACATTATTCCCTAAGTAAAACATTTTTGTTAATACTGGATAGATACCGTATGTAAACTTTTCAGCAGAAATTACAAAGAAATGTGGCAAAGCTTCATCTTAACACCAAAATGTAGTTAAAAACAGTTTTGATTTCTTTTGTGAAGCCACATTGTTGTAGGTGAGACATACATTATTCAAATACTCAGAAAGATAACTAAAAATTTAGATCCCAATCTAGAAAGCACTTTATAAAGTTCTATGGAAATATTAGTTATTGATTTGCTTTTGTAAAGCAACAGCAGAAAATGTTGCTCCTATCTGATTGTAATATTTCTAGAACTAGAGCTCTCTTAAAACATTTCCTGCAAAGATATTTTTCACTTTTTAAAGAAAAATGTTTCCATGCTCTCACAGGGTAAGTAGAGAGAGGGCAAAAGTTCAGTCTCACTATTTAAGTTTCTGTGTAAAGGATGTTTCTATTTCTAGCATAGTTATATTTGGATTATATCGATCCAGTAATATGAGTGCATGTTCTGTATTCATCTTTTTGAAAAAAAAATTATACACAGCAGGTACACCTTCAGAATGTTAAATGAAAGCTCCTGTTCTCATAGGAATGCGTATGTTTATTTGTGCTGAAATCCTGAGGTGCATATCTATGGCTTTCATATTAAAGATGACAGAAGAGATGAAAAAGATGGTCTTGTCAGTTAAAAGGCTTTGACCTGCAGTCCTTAACCTTTTCTTTTTATTTATGCCCTCCTAATCCCAAGTCTTTTCTCCAAACCTAGCTTCTCTGAAGCCCAGAAACTCCAACAGGCATCTCAGGCTTTATTTCTATTAACCAACCCTGTCGACCTTCTATCCCTGCAGTCAGCCTGCCTGACCATTCTTGCAAACTCTTGGACCTGTACTTTGAAAAGGTTATTGATTCTTGACATAAATCTCTTAAACATGTGGAAAGGGAACTGCTCTAGAATAAGAAAACTCAACCTTTTACCAACTATGCTTCGTTTGTCAAGGTCCTTCACCCCTGTGAAAAGCAATTTTCTTCTCCTCATGAAATGGAGATATCTTGGGTCCATCTTGCTCACTTTGCTTGGAAAGTAGGGTCCACGTCTGGACAAACAGGCCAAAGACACATGACATCTGATCTGGCTATAGGAACAAAAGACTAAACAAGCCATCCAGCAGCAGGTTGCCTCTGACCTTTGTCACAGGGTGATCTGGAGAATTCTTACAAGGTGTTTTTATTAATCTCCCTGAAGTATCTTGAAAGTAGATTCTATGTCATGTTCATGTATCCTCAGTGATTAGCATAGTACCTAGCACGTAGTCTCAGTCACTAAAGGCCGATTGATTATTAAGGGAGGTGGAGGTGTGCTTTCTAAGCTTCATTAATAATAACAGCAGCTGACTGAGCACCATTTTGCATTCAGTGTCAGAATGCTCAGAGACTACCAGAAGTGATCCATGGTTTCCAGTTGGAGTAATAACTTCTCATCTGAGAGGTTATGATGATGACATATGCCTTGGGGTTTGGGGGAAGATTAAATGAAAAATATATCCCAAAGCAACTGGTTCAGTTAGATACATGGTTAAGGGAGGAACAGAGGCAGGAAGAGTCAAATCTGGTTTTGTTTCCACTCCACCACCTGTTTCTAGTGGGAACTTGAAAAGGTGTGTGACTTCCCTGAGCCTCTTTCCTCATCTGAACCATGAGGTTCACAACACCTGCCCTGCCTCCCCCAGTCATTTGCAATGATAAAGGGAGATGATTAAAAATAAAGAGGCCTACAAATGTAAGCAATTTAGTATTAGTGGAAAGAACCATGGGCTGGGATTTCTAAAACCTGGCTTTGGCACCTAATAGCCTTCCAAGGTAAGCTCACTAGACACAGGTCCATACTATATAAAATGAAAGGGTTCAGTTAGTGTATTTTGATGCTTTTCTTGTCAAAAGTGATGAATTTGTAGAAATTCTCTTAATGTACATACAGAATTAAAATAATCACATATTTTTAATTTTAGGCCTTACGTGTACTAAGAAAATCTTGTCCATTCTGAATAATGTGTGAATTTACACAATTCATTCTGCTTTCCTATATGTAAAGAATTTAGCTATACTTAGTAACACTCCAAACTTTCAGCAGTTGTTCTCACCTCACTGCTAATTAGTTCAGTTCTCTCCTGTTACCCATTTTTGGTGAGATGGGAAGGGTAGAATAGATCAACATGGGCTGTTTCACAGTTTTACCTGGGTTTGTCCCACAATTTGTGGATTAATCTAGTGTATTTATTCACAAGAAGGAAAATATTGGCTCAGGACAAGAATTTCTAAACTCTGCGACCTTGACAACTACCTTCAGGTTCTTTGTTTCATAAATGTCACTCACACCTGTTGTATGTGAAAGGGCCCTTGGAGTTCCTCACATCTAGCATTTTTCATATGGGAAACTGAGGCCCAGAGAAGCAACTTGTAGAAGACACAGTGATCTGAGAAAAGAAAAGTCCAAAATGCCAACAAGCTGCTTGCCATGTGCTTGGTTACCCTACCAGGAGTTAATAAAATCTGTCATTTGCCCATAGTGCAGTGTTCACTATGAAATCTGCCCTTTTGATTTCTTGCTTCTCTTTAAATTGAATCAGAGGTGTTCATTTTACTTCAGGTGTGACATTTTACAGCAGTTAGCACATGTAACTGAGAGGTGAAGCTGGGGTAATCATATTTGAGTTCTTCAGATCATTCTTTCTTGGTCCTGGCTGAGTTTATTGAGGATGTACTATATGCTAGCCACTGTGCTAAGTGCTTTATATGGGTTATATCACTTAATCATCCAATAAGGAAGGTTATGACTTATAAGGAACTGAATTTTACAGGCAAGGAAAGTGAAATAAAAGAGGTTAAGTAGTTTTCTAATGCTCCATAGAGTAGGCCAGAGATGAATTCAAGAAGTCTAAGTTAACTACTCTTCATGCTTGACACATGGTTAAAAGAACAAGAAGTAGATCTTGTCAATAGCGATTGCAAATCCTCTAAAATCACCTAAGTGTATGGATTTTCTGGATGCCTTAGCACATAGCCACATATGTTTGTGTGCATATACGTTATTTGTTTTTGTAGATTTATATATAAATAATGTCTAATGTCTAAGTACTTTTGCCCTTTTTTACGTTATTAGTTTATACTGGTGGGGGAGATTAGCCCTAACATTTATTAGAGGGAGAAAAAGTTATTTTCACAGCATCCTGCACATAGCAACTCTTCAACGAACGCCTATTGAATTCATCCTTATTTTCTAAGGAAAATGGCAATGGATCACAACGAGAAGATCCAGGTTTTAGTTCTGGTTTTAATGGTGATTCACTGTGAGGACAAGACCAGGTTGGCTGTCTTCTCCAATCTTTAGTCTTCCCGTGCCTAAAATGAGTTCAGAAGAGCCTACAGTTGGAGTATCCACTGGGCATTCAAGCCTATCTGACTGGCTAGCCTGGTGTTGTCCGGATTCCAAAAGATCCATCCAGACTAGGACTTAGGATGAGTATAGACCTCATCAGTGAAGGGGTAGGGAATTGCAGGGATTTCCAAGCAGCACTGTTGTGTCTTTATACCTTCTTCCAATCTAGTCATTGAGAAAACTTGTGATTAGATTCCTTGCCAGGTGCACTAATACTCTGAGCATCTGCTAAAGGCAGGTAAGTAAGAATTGTACCACTTGTGCTGTGGTAAGAAACTAAAAGAGCCAGATTTTGTGCCTTATAAAAATAACATTTCCACATAGGGTCCTACTCTAGAAACTGTTCAAGCATAGAAGGCCCTAGGAGCCAGTGAGGGTGCAAGGAGCAATAGCCACACCAGCAAGATGGCCAGAGTGACCAGGTCAGGAAGAATGTAAGCAGTGTGAGTGGGGCAGAATCAAACTGAAAAGTTTCAAAATCACCTCTCAGCACCAAGAGCAGTAACAAGAGCTGTGGCAGTGCAGACCTCATGCCTTTTGCATAACAGGAGGGAACACTTTACAAGGAACTTAGGAACCCTCAGGTTCTGGGCAGTTAGCCACTGGCATCCAAGGGGGTCGAATAGACCTGTCCTTGGTTCTTCCATCTTCCCTTTATCATCCTTCCCATGTGTCCCCATGAACTTGGTAAAAACCCAAGGGAATATAGGTTGCAAACCCAAGAGAGGACTGAGGTTTATGAGGTGCTGTGGTCTCCACAGGTTCACATTGCTAGTCTGAAAACTCCACATTTCTGTCCTTCTGTCAGACTCATTCACTTCTGATAAGAAAACCTCTTAGCCTTACTTGATTATAGTAATAGTAAAAGTTTATGGTCCCTCATGTACAGTCTTAAATCCAAAACGCTCCCAGTCTTTTTTGTAATTTTGTGTCAAACTAATTTAGTGGTACAACCTGACCCAACAGGATGCTACTTACAGTCTTTATATACCTCTCTTAGTGGGAATATTCATGTTTGGTGGCAAAAATAATTCATGTGTTTGACTATAGAGTGCCTCCAAAGACCCTGCTGTGGATAATAAGCAATTTGTAGAAGATACATCGTAACTACCTTTCTGAAGTTGGAAGAATGCTGACTTCCAAAAACATCTGGCCCCAAGGATTTCAGACAAGAAATTGTGAACCCATACGTTGTTTTTCTTAAATTTGGGAGTATTTCTTGATCCCCTAAGGAAACAAATGATTCGTTCAGTTCCTTCTTCCGTTACAAAGAAAACAAAGCAGGGGGGAGGGACAAGCAAAACAAATGTAAACTGTGACTCTTATGCTAATAAGCTGTAGCAGAAGCTATTGGGGATCTGAGTCTTCAAAAGGAGCAGATCTTTTGGAGGACAGAAATCTGGATCTGTACCTTTCCTGCAATTAAAAGAAAAAATATATATATATCAGAGATTTCCCCGTGCAACTGCAGTCCTCCTCCTCTCTCCCTTTGCAGTGGAGCTGCTGATCAGAATGTGCTTGCAACTCACAGGACCATAGCGCCACCTTTCTTGCAGATTTGGAATAAATCTTCACACTTCCAGGTTTGGAATAAAATCACACTACCAGCTCACTTGCCTGCTTATGCTGTTCAGTTAGCTAGACCTACCAAGGAAACAGTTCCTTGACACCCAAATCATAAAGGAAGAGCTGCAAAGAGGGCAGTAAAAAGTGTTTTCTTCTCTTGGTCCCTGAGCAATTAAATTGGTAACCTAATCTGATGTTAGGGAGTATAGACCATAAACTGTGTTTAATTAGTTTGCACCCAGTGTCATTTCACACAGTAGACACTTTAATTTACAACTTGCTGCACTGCAGCACTTTTCTAGGCCTTTTACTATGTAATAAGGCATTCTTGTAGCTGCTGAGGCTTTACAAATATAGATACACTTTCTTAGTTCAGATTTTTTCTTTCTTTTCAATTTTCAGTTGCAAATCAAACATGCAGTTACAGAAGCAGAGATTCAAAAATTGAAGACCAAGGTAAGCACCGAAATATGGTGTTTGAATTTTACTTTTTAAACTTCAGATACTATGAATAAATTCAATCCTAGGACTAAAGGATTTGTCCCTGTATATTTGAAAGAATACAAATGTGATAGATTGATTTTCACTGTCAGGTACATAGACAAACCTGCCAGTGAGAGCAAACACCCACATCCCCCTCAGTGCAAATAACACAATATTTTAGATATATGTATTTATGTATTTGCACATATGTGTCCTCTGAGATTTCCTTAAAAAGTAATATTGTTAATGGTTCAAGCATGCAAAGTATGTTTTGATTACTAATTTCTTAAGCAAAGCTACTGTATCTCCTCTTACCTTATTATAAATAGATTTAATCATTTGTGGGAACAAATTTAGTATAGCACATCAATGTTTTATAAACAATTTCTAATAATTAAATCTTGTAAACTTAATACATGCATGCATAATTTAAGTGCCAGGTACTACTGGAAATTTTTAGTTGTTTGGTTCACATAATTTAAATTTGTGGGGGAGAAAAGATCTTGATAAAAGGGAGTATGTAGTATTAGTCTATATATTTTCATTGACAAACTTTAAGGCACTTGTATGAGACACAATTCTAGCAATTTTGTTTAGTTTTATCAAATATACAATTTCAAAGATTTAAAAATATATTTTAAATTACTTTTAAAGAAATATTCTTTATTGTTTCTGTGGTCTTTTAAAAATTAAAACATAATTACCCCCCCCAACCACCATCACCACTACCACTAATGATCTCTTTTGTTGTTCACATTGAACACTTGTTTTGGTTTCTCCATGTGTTTTGGATGGAGATGAATTAGCAAGGCTATTTTGGTTAGATTCTATTCTCAGCTAATTCACTCTGCAGCTCTTTAGTCAAAATACGTCTATACATCATTCACGGTGTTAGTCCAGCTCTGTGAATAATAATTTTAAATTAGTAGCAGTTGCTAAATAAACAACTTGATACAAAACATTGCTTAATAAAAGATGCAGTAAATAACCTATTCCTGTTTAAAATTGTTATTGTCTCTTGACATAGAAAGAATTGAAGATTTTTTAAATTGTTGTTTTAAAAAGATCTCTTTTTCCCTTTGATTGTAAATGTTTTAATGGCGCTTATGTATTAGACTATAGACATTTAACTTAGAAAATACTATAAATTAGCATTGTATATTTTTTCATCATTATATTGGCATGTAATATCCACAGATTAGCACTTTATTATGATTCTTTATTATTCATTTTGATAATAGAATTCCTAACCTTGAAATTGTTTTGGCTGCTAACTTTGTAAACTGTTTTGCAAATGTGTTTTGTTAAAAATATTTGCAAAAACATAGATGTGTGTGTATATAAATACATGTTTACTTTTGCTAAGTGCTATATGATTTTGAACATTGATAGTTTATAATGACTTTGCATCCTTTTGAACTTTAAAGAAGGCATATAAAGTAGATAAAGTACCAGTTTGAAGGCCAGAGAGTTATTGGGAATGACTTTTGAGCCCTCACCTAAATGATCAGTCTTGGATTTCTGTAGAAATGAGGGTATTAGACTAGTTTACTATCTATTCCTAAGAGTCCCTAGAAGCAGAAAAACAAAAAGCTGGTTATGGCTTTCTGTTCCGTGGGAGGGAATTAAATTAACCAAGCAAAAATTTATACTTTTACTTACACTATCTTTTATATTTTTATGGGAATTGAGGTTTATAAAGCTTGAGAAATTCATTACACTACATGTAAAATAATGAGCTACAGAATATGTTCATGTTCCTTGAAATAAAGAATGAAATAAGATCATCAAAAGGGTTAAAAGCAGAGTGAAAGTGGTTAATGTTTATCAGATGATTCTTATACCCAAGGAGCTATTTCAAGCATACTGATGTGTTATATCACAATTCTGTTGTATGGATGATATAATTGAGTCTTGGAGAACTTCAATTACATGTCTAAGGTTTAATGGCCAATAATGGCAGAACTGGGATTCAAATCCATGCTGAACGACTCCAGAGACCCCCCTCTTAACCATTAAGCCATACTGTGCTTCTAACTCCTCTCTCCTCCCTGGCCTCTCCACTCCCTTTTTAGTTAATTTTTTATATGTAATTATGTATTTTTTTAAAACTCTCAAAACATGTTGACATTCGTTGGATATATCAAACTCTGAAACATCTTTTACTGCTCACAGAATTTCAGATCACATGGTGTGATGGAAATATCATGTGAGGTGGAATCCAGTCCATGTTTTATCACTTATCAAATGTGTGACCTTGGACAAATCGTTTTGCTTTTCAAGGCTTCCATTTTATCATCTATGGAATTATAAAAATAATACCTGCTTTTCTCATCTCAAGTGGTTTCAGTGATTGTTTATGATAATAGAACTTGATCTACAACATGCTATAAAAATGAGAGATTTTTGCTACAAAAGTGGCCAAATTATCTTTGCCTTGACATTTGCTTTCTCCAGCTGCAGGCAGCAGAAAATGAGAAAGTGAGGTGGGAACTAGAAAAAACCCAACTCCAACAAAACATAGAAGAGAATAAGGAAAGAATGTTGAAGTTGGAAAGCTACTGGATTGAGGCCCAAACATTATGCCACACAGTGAATGAACATCTCAAAGAGACTCAAAGCCAGTATCAGGCCTTGGAAAAGAAATACAACAAGGCAAAGAAGTTGATCAAGGATTTTCAACAAAAGTAAGCAGCTTCTAATGACTAAAGAATAGTTATGTTTGTCTAAAGAAGGTTTATGTCCAATAATTTTGTAATATCTAGTGGAATAGAAAAGATGACCTTAGAGATATCTTTCCTATCCAGGAGCATAGTTACAGCATAAATACACATTAAGTTTTGGAAGTCACTTCTATCACTTTTTCATGAGATTATGTTTTGTATATTTTATAGTTTTTGGCTACCAGGGCCTCTTTGCTATTTTTGATAATTAATCGTTGTTTATAACTGTTAAAACATCTGAATTTCTTTATTCTTTTCGAAACACCTCTGTGATTTAGAAGCAAGAAGCCCAGCTGAAAGTCATGCAGAATGACTGACTATTTGATGTGGAGCACGCAAGCCGCAGCTGGTGCCTGAATCAGGCTGCTCCTCTCTATTCTTAGATCAGTAACTACAGAATTTCCCACTGCAGACAGTGCACATATCGACTAGCAAGGCCCCCTGCCCTGCCACTCTGCATTTCTCAGCTGTTGAGAGAATCAGGAGGGCCTGCGTTCACTGCAGGGAGAGAGACCATTACCACATTCTGCTTTTGATTTTCAACAGCTGTTTCTGAGCTACTGCTCCTTTGCTTCCATCTCTTGGATCTTGGTGTAATGTCACGGAGACTGACCACGGAGATTTTTACTAGATTTTTTTCATCAGTTACTTCTGGCTAGTTAGAACAAATAAGTAGTACCAGTACCTTTTCTGGTCTTCCATGCCAAGCCTCAGAAGCTAAGCATATATGTAAGAATAACCATATTTCTGTAATTTCCTATTATGGAAAGAATGTTTTTAATATTTAAAAGAGATTGCTATCAAAAGTTTCTTGTTAAAAGGGGAGTAATTATTCTCTGTGACTATAAATTCAATACATCACTGTTTTAACTATTTGCCAAACTCTTTTTCGTGAAATAATTTTATAGTAAATTTTGCTAAATTTGCATATTCTATTCCAGGTTTTCAAAATGGAGCTATTTCTCTTCTCCCCATATTATCCTTAGGTCTATAAGTGAGTGCCCCTCTCGATGTTTCTGACCCACCCAGCCCCCTCTTCACTGTTATTCATAGAAATCTTACAATTGTCTTTTTTGAACTCTTATCTAGTTATATCAGTTTACTATACTATGCTTATGACATTGGAAAAATGGAATTATTTCTACCTGACAAGTAATTATCATCTCCACTAAATTACCCAACGTGGGCATTAGTGCAGTCGTTCCTATCTAAATATGTATGGGTGTTCTAGAATCAGGAGCTACAAAAGAAAATTATAGTCAGCAGAATCAAATCATTTTTCTTTGCCTTGTGACCCATTAAAGATGTTTTAGTTTCTTTCATTACTATACTTTTTCCTCTAACTGATTGAATGTTGTCCATTTAAATAACTGTTCAGTTGCTTTTCCTACTATGCAGTTTATTGTTTCAGATAAGAACTTTCATTTATTGAGTGTATGATATAATCAGAACTATTATTTTCTTCTTAAGAGAGCTTGATTTCATCAAAAGACAGGAAGCAGAAAGAAAGAAAATAGAAGATTTGGAAAAAGCTCATCTTGTGGAAGTGCAAGGCCTCCAAGTGCGGGTGAGTTGTGTTCCCTAAGACACTAAATAATAAGATGGTTTTGCTGTACTTGGAGGGGAGTGCTGGTTTAGAGTTTTATGAATGGATTTGTTTTTCCTAGATTAGAGATTTGGAAGCTGAGGTATTCAGGCTACTAAAGCAAAATGGGACTCAAGTTAACAATAATAACAACATCTTTGAGAGAAGAACATCTCTTGGTGAAATGTCTAAAGGGGATACCATGGAGAACTTGGATGTCAAGCAAACATCTTGCCAAGATGGCCTAAGTCAAGGTTTGTTTAACCCAACCACAAAAATCATTTTTGATGACTGTGTAATTTGGCCTTTTATTTTTCTTTTTCTGACCCAGAGATTTAAAAGTTGGAAATACGTTCCTACTATGGGAAAGAAGAAAAGGCTTATCAAAATAGGAGTCAATCATTTTAGCTCGTCTTATCAAAAATAAATACTTTAATATGTAGAATTAACAAATCCCAACTAAAGACAAGCCAAATACTATTTTAAAATCATCATAAAATTGATAGATTTAATAAACTGCCTTACAAATTGTAGTTCATCCTATCTAGGATGAACTACACTACTTACGTGTTAATGACTAAGGTTTAGTTTTTTTTGTTTTGTTTTGTTTTTTTTGAGAGTCTCATTCTGTCATCCAGGCTGGAGTACAGTGGTGCAATCTCAGCTCACTACAACCTTCACCTCCCAGGTTCAAGCGATTCTCATGCCTCAGCCTCCCCAGTAGCTGTGACTATAGGCATGTGCCACCACGCCTGGCTAATTTTTGTATTTTTAGTAGAGGTGGGCTTTTGCCTTGTTGGCCAGGCTGGTCTCGAACTCCTGACCTCAGGTGATCCGCCTGCCTTGGCTTCCTAGAGTGCTAGGATTACAGGCATGAGCCACCACACCCAGCCAAGCTTTAGAATGTTTAAGTCACTAGAATAAAGATCCTTTTCATAATATCAGAAGGCAGACTGCTGCTTTCAGCACTTGAGATTCATGTAGTCAACGAAGTCCATATAGTTTTGTGCTTTTACCATGGTGTACTGTGTACACTTCTTGGGTCTTTCACGTCAAAGACCAAATAAGACCAAAACACTGGAAACATTTTGTATTATAAATGATTATCTTCACTCATACACCAACCATAAATAAATAACTTATGTTCTTACACAGACACCATTCTTAGATTGTACCTGTATGAACATGAATGACTGTTTTAATATCTGTGGTATATTTGCAAATTAGAAAACACATAATAATTATAAAGATAAATACACAGGAATGTGTGGCTTCATCTTTTTAAATATATACGTAGTAGTCCCTGGAAAATGAAAATAAAAGAATGTGGTGCAGCAGGGTTGTCATGACAGGACCAACAACTCAGAGGCAACACTTTGACGTGCAGTAAAACCCTGTTATAATGGGCTTTTTAGTTTTTTCATGATCTTTCTCACATATTAAAATGTCTCCAGTGAAGTTTTCCTGATAAGCAAGTGTTTATATCCTATCATGAACTTTTAGAACTAAACTCTTAGCCATTAAAAATGGAAAGTATTAGAAATCTTCATTTAAAATTAAAATGATATCTAGAGATTTGAATCCATTCACTGGGTTTATATCCTTCTAACGGGTTTTCCCTAAATAGGATGTAATTTATAAATAGTGCCTCTTAGGCAGCTGAAGGAGGAGGATTTAGCATTAGCATTACCACTAAGTGAGGAGCTGTGTGACTTCAGGAAGAGTATTTAGCTTCTCTGGGTTGATATTACTGTGCATATTATTTTAAAAGTAGTATTTCCTTCTTCACCACTTTATGGCCTGTTTTGAGACTCTATGGTTTAGTCATTGAAGCCAAAAAAGTAATTTATTTGAGCTCTTATGGAATTATAACTTTTATACCTGGAACACTATAAGATTGATATCTAAAGAAGAACATCAGGAATCAAACCAAATTTTTTACCTTTTTGAATATTTTAATTTTTAAAAAATTATAGTTTTTATATAATAAATACATATTCCTGCTGTGGCATACACAAAGTATGAGCAGTATCTAGCTTTTCATTTCTATTCATTTCTTTCAGTTTAGAAATCTGTATCTTGTCAAACATATAATTAATGGTCTTTATTAAATTATATGACTGCAGAAGATCAACACACTATACTATTAACATGCTGATTTGGATCAAAACCTTACATTTCTTCTGAACTGTTTTTCTATTCTACACCCTCCATTTTGCCACATAATTATCAGTTTCCCTAGCAACACTGTCGGTTCACAGTGAGATGTGGAGACTACTAATTCTTACCGAAACCAATCCGTGCTTATGCAGTAGAGGTAGAATCAGTCATCTCAGACATTAGTAGCATACATATCAAGTGCTCTTCCAGTTTTGCTGTGAGGACAGTCAGTGATAAATCTCTTTGAATTTCAATTGCTTGATCACATAAACTAAAATGGCTTGGTCAGTAGCTAGGTAGGAATGCTCTGGAAAGCACTTTTCTAAATTGATCCCTTGCTTCTGTTGCTAGGGAATGCTGAAATACTAGAGGTTTAGAAAGGAAAGTAAGGCTGCAGACCTAATATAGGCCATTCCACATTTAAAAATCCACCACCAACGTTTTGTACCAGGAGAGGTATAGCACTTCCAGTAGTTCCCAAAGTTCCTAGATGCAAGTGTTATCCTCCCGACCTTCTACCGACTGTCCAATTCTGATTTGCTTTTCAGGCACTGGAGTGGTAGGATGAGTGGTTTAGCATGTTTTTAGGCATTGAGGTAGCTCATGAGGCAAAAGAATGATCAAGTGTAGGTCAATGAAAACGGTCAGAATGAAATAGTAAAAGGAAGGGAAGGCAAGCTAAGGAGGAAGGAAGGAAGGGCCTCTGAGCAGCCGTTTCTTCATGCGTACTCAAGTTCATCCACAATGATGTGACTCTCAATATTGAATTATAAATTTTTGAGGAGTAAAACCTTTTTCCAAACCATACAGAAATTTAGCACAAATTTAAAATTACGTTTGACCACCATTTGTATGTTTCTCACTAAAACCTAAGCCAACTCAAGTATTATTAAAATTTTGATAACAATCATCAATACAAATTTGTTATTTCATATATTGTAACACTTTTTTCTTATCATGATTACATAAAGCAGATGTAACAAATTTTTTTCCACCAAGAGCCATAACAGACCCCAAATCCATTCTAGTTTATATCAATGTGCTGGTCAAGTATTTTCCTTGTGTTCCAGGAGAGGAAAAATGATAATTATGCCCTGCTGCTATGTTTCATGCTTGTCATTTCTTAGTGCCTAAATAATGCCAGGATTAGGATAAAAACAGAGAATAGCTATGTTAGAGTGATCTTGGTAGGCTAAAAGCTTGTAATGTTAGTTTTATTGGATTTCCTACAAAAGTCACAGAAGCAATACATTCTGAGCTTCTAGATATTCCAGGATCCTTATGTTGATACCATTTGCAGCTTCAAATATTTTGAAGGCTGGTTTGCTAAAGGATTATGCATATCCCACAGAGATACTGAAAGAAAGACTAGGGCCAGTAGGTGGAAGTTACCTATGAAGGCATATTTCCGACTATTCTACCATGAGAGATCAGGAGTAAGTATGATATCATTCAAAAAATTGTTTTGAACACTGAAAACCTGCTTCCAGGCAGGCCTTAGGTGGTACACTGACTTGTAAGAGAAAGAGTGGCTACTAGGCAGAAAGAAAGTACTAGGTCCTGCCAATTATACTGCAAGGTATATGATTTGTGGGATCAAGGATGAAAGAGGAAAAGTTTGGTAGGAGACAAATAAATAGAATTTAAGGCACTATGTAAGCATCTCAAAAGATGAGAGGGAATTCAAAGAAGAGAAAATTGAATAACATTAGCATAATTTTTTTTCTGATTCATAGTCTTTATGTTAAAAAGGTAGAGCCATTTGAAATGGCATAGTGTGTTCCTGGAGTAGAAGTGGGCTTTGACTGCAGAAGGGTTTGTACATAATTTTGTAAGCATTGTGACCCATTCACAGTTTTGAGGCATAACAGGAACTTAGTCACTTGTAGGTTTGTAAATGTAATTCAAGGATTTCTGTGAAGTTTGAATATTGCTACCAAGTGCTGCTGCATTTCATTCTCACACCTACCTACTCAGTGAGTGGACCACCAGTTAGGTAATACTGCATGTTATCTTCCCAAAAGTGTGAACAAGGAGGGTTATATAAAGCATTTTATACTTTGTTCACTTAGTTACTTACTGTTCCTTAGCTCTAATGAGAACTGAGCAAGAAAAAAATATACTCCAGCCTGAGTGATAGAGCAAGATCCTGTCTCAAAAAAAAAAAAAAAGTGACATTGAAAACTGTTAAATATCCTGTTAATATTAGCAACCTGAATCCAGAAATGTAATTAAAATATATATAATATGACTAACTTGAGTCTGTGTAAACAATACAAAATTGTTTTAACATTAGAAAACCTACTCATATAATTAACACATTAACTAGAGGAAAAATACATATAATTGTTTCAATGGATGAAGACAAACATTTAATGAAGTTTAATACCTTTTCAAGTTTAAAAGTTTTATCAGACTAAAAATATGGAGGAACTTCCATAACTTGATATTGTGAGGCTAACAAAAGTCTCTGTCACACATTATATGAAGTGGAAAAATGTTATACTCAATAACTTCCTTTAAAATTAAGAATGCTTTTAATATTTCATCACTAAGTGTATTACTACTGCTTCTATTCAGTGTTGTCCTAGATGTCCTAGCAAGTACTACCAGATAAGCAAAAGAAATCAAAGATTTAAGGAATGAAAATAATCAAAATTTTCATTATTCACTGATAATAAAATTGAATACATTAAAAAACTCAAGAGTCTTCTGATTATTAGATGTTATAAGAATTAACAGGGTAGATGGATTTAAGAAGCATCAGACATCAATCATTTCCAACAAACAAAATGTAATTTTCTAAAATATACCATAAAAATAGCAAAAACTGTGTATAAGGTAGTCAGTGATGAATTTAACAAAAGATCTCAAGACCCATGGAAAGACATGAAAGAAGACTTGCATAAATTGAAAGAGAAAGGAAGCCTCAATATTATAAAAATGCTTTTATGCAAAATTATATATCCCATGCAATTTCAATTAGAATTCAAACAGGGCTTTTAACTTCTTTAGAATTTGGTAAGTTGTTTCTAAAATGTATATGGATGAATGGCTTGGCCCAGAATAGGGCCAGGTTCTCCTGAGGAAGAACAAGGTGAGGAACTTGTTCTTCTAGATATTGAGATTCATTATGAAGTAAAAGTGATTAAGACCATGTGGTATAGTCCCAGCAATTGTCAAGTGGTCTAGTATGCAGAATACAGAGTCCAGAAGCAGACTGACACATTTATGTCAGTTTGAGAATAATACAGAGCAGACACTGCAGTTCTGTGGGTAAAAGATGGACTAATAAATGGTGCTAGGAAAATTGACCATCCATATGGAAAAAATGAATTGGATTCTACCTCACATTATTCATGAAATAAGTTCCAAATGGACTACAGTCTCAAATTTGAAAGACGATACTTAACACTCTTAGAAGAAAATGTAGGATTTCATATGATTTCTTTTTTTTATTATACCTTAAGTTTTAGGGTACATGTGCACAATGTGCAGGTTTGTTACATATGTATACATGTGCCATGTTGCTGTGCTGCACCCATTAACTCGTCATTTAACATTAGGTATATCTCCTAATGCTATCCCTCCCCGCTTCCCCCACCCCACAACAGGCCCCTGTGTGTGATGTTCCCCTTCCTGTGTCCATGTGTTCTCATTGTTCAATTCCCACATATGAGTGAGAACATGCAGTGTTTGGTTTTTTGTCCTTGTGATAGTTTGCTGAGAATGATGGTTTCCAGCTTCATCCATGTCCCTACAAAGGACATGAACTCATCATTTTTTATGGTTGCATAGTATTCCATGGTGTATATGTGCCACATTTTCTTAATCCAGTCTATCGTTGTTGGACATTTGGCTTGGTTCCAAGTCTTTGCTATTGTGAATAGTGCTGCAATAAACATACGTGTGCATGTGTCTTTATAGCAGCATGATTTATAATCCTTTGGGTATATACCCAGTAATGGGATGGCTGGGTCAAATGGTATTTCTAGTTCTAGATCTCTGAGGAATCTCCACACTGACTTCCACAGTGGTTGAACTAATTTACACTCCCACCAACAGTGTAAAAGCGGTCCTATTTCTCCACATCCTCTCCAGCACCTGTTGTTTCCTGACTTTTTAATGATCGCCATTCTAACTGATGTGATGTGAGATGGTATCTCATTGTGGTTTTGATTTGCATTTCTCTGATGGCCAGTGATGATAAGCATTTTTTCATGTGTCTTTTGACTGCATAAATATCTTCTTTTGAGAAGTGTCTGTTCATATCCTTCGCCCACTTTTTGATGAGGTTGTTTGTTTTTTTCTTATTAATTTGTTTGAGTTCATTGTAGATTCTGGATATTAGCCCTTTGTCAGATGAGTAGATTGCAAAAATTTTCTCCCATTCTGTAGGTTGCCTGTTCACAAAAATTCCAAATCGTAAAAAGGTTTGGATAAATTTGACCACAGTAATATTAAGAAAATCTGATCATTAAAACACATTATAAAGTACATGGAAAAAGAAGCCAAAAATTGAAGAGGGTATTTGTAGCACGTATAACTAAGAAAAAAATATTGTTGTCCACAGTAAATTAAGAACTCACATAAATCATCAGAAAAACACAACCAACATAGTAGAAAAATGGGCAAAACACATAAGAAGTTCACAAAAGCAGGAACCTAAACGTTAGTAAACATAGACAAATGTTTACTAGCAAAAATCAAACAATTGGCAAAGATAAAGTTTCACAGTAAAATGTGATAGCCAGCACATGGAAAAACAGGAAAATTCATAAAACTGTTTCATTAAAATAATTTGGCATTATTCATTAAAGTAGAAGATGTGAAAATCCTATGGCCTGGCAAATTTACTTCGATGTGTATATATATCCTCCAGAAACTCTTGTTAGTGTATACCAAAAGGCATATTCAAAAACATTCCATGTAGCATTGTTTGTATAGCTGCAGTAAAAAGTTAATTAATTTTAGTCACACCTCTCAACATAATGTTGAACAAACAAACCAGCTAACTAAAAAACAATTTGCAGAATATTATGTACAATTCACTACCACGCATCTGAAGTTTAAAAGCAAGAAAGACTAATCAATACATTCTTTAGGGATAAATTTATGGAATAACTAGAAGAAAATGCAGGGGTTACAACTAGAAATAGAGAACAGAGAGGGCTTCAAAAGTAATAATTTTATAGTTTAGGCTTGGTGGAGGTACATGGTTGTCTTTTTTCTTTTTTCATTATGACTTATATGGTATACATTTTTATATAAATGTTTTAGACTAGAAACTTTAAAATAATTAAAAGGTAGGAATAAGAAAACCACAAAAGATTTTTTAAGCTAAAAAATATGTATTAGTTTAAGGTTTAGTAAGAAAATAAAAAAGGATAGCATCAGCCAGACATTTATATCCGTAAGGGTGTTCCTAAGGTCATTAGACTCCTCCAAGAAATCATTTTCTTTGTCCTTTTTGCCTTTCTCTTGAGCCATCAAAATTAGCAGCTCTTTTCAGATACCTGTGGATTTGAGGCCAGGCCAGACCCCTACCACCATATCTGATTTATTTCCTGATAGAGTTTGAGAGTACATTAAGCATTCTCTTTTAGCATTGGAACCTAGAATTTTAAAATAAGGTTAAAAGCATGATTAAAGCCAGAATTTATTAAATGGAAAGTCATTAAAAGAAAAGTGAATGCTTGCACTGCATTATCAGAAGAGTCTCATACAAGAGCATTAGATACAGAGCAATGAGGTAATTATTTCATGCTGTCACACTGTTTTGTTCTAAATTGGAGACTAGGGAATTCTAGAGTAGATTCAGCCTTTTAAAAAACAAAAAAAAAATATGCATACAGATATAATGTGGTAAACTTTCACAATTTGCATTTTTCCTGAAAACTTATTTTCAATTTTGTTTAATCCCCAATAAATAATTTTGACCAGAAATATTGAATTGCACTAATTAAAGGGTGAACATTCCTGGTAAATCACTATGGGAAATTTTAATGAACAAGCCAAGTGAATGAGAAATCAATATTTATTGATTATTTTCTGGCATATCATTAAGGCCAAAATCTGTCCTCTTACTTAAAAAGCAAAGCACCTAAATTGCCTGTCTAGTTTTGTGCAAGTTTTGAATCTGACTACTTGTAAACGATTAAAACTTTTGGTGCCAAATCAGACATTCTAAAGGAGGTACTCAGTTGCAAATTGACAGCTCTGCTTCATTCATATTTCTCACTGCATCTTCATAAGTTTGTAGAACCCACCAGACCCTTCAGTCATACTGAGTTATAAAATAGTACTGGGAGATATCTAGGCCAGGCACGGTGACTCATGCCTGTCTTCCCAGCACTTTGGGAGGCCAAGGCGGGTGGATCGCCTGAGGTCAGGAGTTCAAGACCAGCCTGGCCAACATGGGGAAACCCTGTCTCTACTAATAATACAAAAATTAGCTGGGCCTGGTGGTGGGCACCTATAATCCCATCTACTCAGGCTGAGGTGGGAGAATCACCTGAACCTGGGAGGCGGAGGTTGCAGTGAGCCAAGATGGTGCCCCTACACTCCAGCCTGGGACAGAGCAAGACTCTGACTCAAAAAAAAAAAAAAAAAAAAAAAGTTGCTTTAAGAGGAAACACAATGTTACTTTGTCAGAATCAGCTTTAACTTAGTAATTTTCTGTTCATTTTAGGAAAAGTGGGCTACTTTATTTTGGCTTTTGAATTTTACTTGCTTTTAATAGAACAAGATACATTATGATCTTTTATAAGTAAAGATCATTTTAACCCAAATGTGAGTAATTTCTTTTCAAGGAAACTTCAGAAGACTACTGTATTCCAAATTATTTCTTATATTGACATATGGTCTGATTCAACATGATATGTATATGATATTATGGTCTGGTTCTCCTGGTTCACCATGAAATTCTAATTATAGATTAAATAATAACCATATAGCTATGCTAAGATAAAATTGAGTAGGCTAGGATATCAGGGTAGAGGGATCTAAAAGTATGAAGGAGAAGATGCTACCCAGTGTGGTTTGTATATGACGTGTTGCCCTGGGCTCCTACATTGTTTTCAAGATGGGTCACAGTATTCACGTGAGATATCTAATAGCCAAGAGGGAAACATGACTAGTCACAGAGGTTGAAGTATCTGTAAAGTTAAAACTGGACAGATGAACAGTTATTTAGTACCAGAAAATTCTGCTCTGTGTATGGTTCTGAAAATTGTGCCAACCATATTATTTCAGTAATTAGAGTATCAAGGTCCATCAGGTTATGACTGAGTTCCTTTAAGTAGATATGAAATAATTCTGTTTTAATACTATACAGTAATCATGTCTAAGACCTATAAGGAATAAATCCACTTACAAGGAAACTAAAGAAACATTAGAACATAGGTATACCAAAAAAGACTGTCGCTTGTGAGTTTTTGATGACACTAAGTGTTTTTTTTGAACATTGAAAAAGTCATTCAGGTATTAATTTTTGGTTTTAAGTTAATGTTTGATTTACTCAAGTTACATTATCAAAAACCTAATTCTTTAAATTTTTTAGTTCGTTGAAAGTCACTGTTAAGGGATTTTTAATATTTAGTTTATTTACAAACTTTATTACAAACTATTTCCAAGCTTAACTAATGAAACACCAATAAAAATTTAACAATACATTTACAAATTTGATATATTCCATTTTCTATTTAAGTACTATTACTAGGAGACTGACAGTCTTTGCAAGTACTTAAAAAATTCTTACACATCTATTATATTACACATCTATTATATTATATTGTGTATTCTTACACATCTATATTATAATTACACATCTATTATATTACACATCTATTGTATTACTTCCAAGGATTGTGAACCTTAAGTTTTCTTACATTTTCTAATGCTTTACATAACAAAATCTTCCCATGATTGAAAGATGCTTTCCTTTTTAGGGAAATAACTATTATCTCAGGTAACTGAGTTTACTTTCTGTAAGAGGCATACAATCTGAATTCTTCCTGTACTAATCAAGGATGCTATTGTATCACAATATGTAATGGGAGGGTGCCTACTTAGCATGCTTGGGGTTACCTAATATCCATAGATTTTGATTGAGAAACTCTTTAGATTCTTGTAGGCAACCCTGAGTGAAAACACAGAATCTTGCTTAGTGTTGCCATGTCAAAGACACTACAATATCAATGTCAAGAAAAAGACATTCACATATCCTATCTCCCATGACCCAACCTATCCACATGATATCATAGTTCTACTCATAGATGCCTGCAGTCCCCAACCAGTTTGTCATTTGATTAGATTTTTGTATTTCCCTGGCTTTCAGGTTATGCAGATCTCTTTTCCATCAGAATCTAATGACATCTGACACTGAAAGAACCCTGAGATATTTAAATGCCTTTCCCTGTGGTCTAAATCTAAATTCCATATCCTTTCATAGTCTAGAATCAAGCAACTCTTAAAAGTGTTTCCAATGATATTTGATAGCAGTTAGGACATTTCCTGTAGTTTTTTCTAACTGGTAGTCACTGCCTTTCTAGGTAGTCTAGCGGTATTACTGAAGAGTTGTTTCTGAGATATGGATAACAGAATTTAAGCCTCTCCACCCACTGAGAACAGGAGTGTAGGCTGATCATAAACTGAAGAAGGCTATATTAGATACCAGATTGCACCAGAGAAGCACTACACTAACAAATAATCAACTTACATTTTGAAGGCTATACAGATAGTTTTGAGATTGCGTGTATTGACAAAAAAAACTAAAAAAGGAATTTCTTAATATTCTTTCAACGATTAGCAAATTAAATGTATACCTCATGCAACAAAAGTTCAGACCTAGTTAGAAGATTAGAAGATAGCAATAATCTTCTGCTTTTTCTGGAACTATTGAAAGATACCCCTCCTCCATAACCATGTCTAATTCAGTACATCTTCCCCATACAATACTAAAATGAAGTAATAACTAAAAGCTAAGCCATAGACCTTAGGCCAAATTATCTGGCAGTTAGTAAGGTAGCAAGCAAGTCAGGCAGACAATCACCAAAGATATAATGAAAGAGCAGCCTTCCTCTCATGGGGAAGACTGATAGTCATGCAGATTTTGACAAAGTTCCCTGGGCTCGTATCAACATGTGGAGATACTGAGTCCTAGGACACCAGATCTAATTAAATTAAAATAGAATTAAGATGCCTTTAAGAGAAAATATACTAAATATATGTTTTTCTCTATTTTTATTAATTTTAACTATGCAAGTAATACATAAATGTAAACAATTATATAATATAAAATATAATACCAAATTTTTTAACATTACAAATAAGATTAAAGTACCCTTTGACCAACATCCCCTAATCTAATATCTTCTTTGTAAGTAACCACTGTATCAGTAGGAAGTATATCTTTCCAGTTTTTTTGTTGTTGTTGCTTTTTTCTTTTTTTTTTTTTTTTTTTTTTTTGAGACGGAGTCTTGCTCTTGTCACCCATGCTGGAGTGCAGTGGCCCGATCTCGGCTCACTGCAACCTGCCTCCTGAGTTCAAGTGATTCTCCTGCCTCCGCCTCCTGAGTAGCTGGGATTACAGGTGCACGCCATCACACCTGGCTAATTTTTGTATTTTTAGTGGAGACAGGGTTTCACCATGTTGTTGAACTCCTGACCTCATGATCTGCCTACCTCGGCCTCCCAAAGTGCTGAGATTACAGGCATGGCATGAGCAACTGTACCTGGCCTCTTTCCAGTTTTTCTATGCAACTATATGCATATGTTTACCACTAGGAAATGTATTTTGCGTTAATGTTTTCTAAATATTTTAAATGAGTGTACATGTTGTTCTGCAACTTGCTTTACCCACTTAATATCTTGCTAATCTCTTTATAAAGATATTTATTGAGTGCTTATTACGTACCACTCTTCTAAGCACTTTTATATCTATTAATGCATATATAATCTTCATAGCAATACAGTTATTATGTTTTGTTATCATGACTGTTTTGCAGTTGAGGATCCTGAGGGACAGAGGTTAGATAAATTGTCCAATTTAATGGGACAGCCACTTGTTCTGAATTCTATTCAAGGAACAACTCCAGGTCTACTCTCGTGGTAACTGTTTTACACTGCCTCTCTGAGATACATAAACTTACCTCCTGAAGGCAATTATCTATTAACCCAAACCCCAGCGGGCCCACCTTTTATGAACTTGCAGTGGCTACAAATGATATGCAGATACTGTTCAAGTTTTAAAATGCCACCAAGTGCCTCATGATGCTCAGCACCTCCGTTGGTAATAGCACAGGTGAGGCAGTGTGATGGCATGAGGTATGGCTGTTTCTGAGTGGGTTAGTGCACGGCACTGTGCGGAGCAGACCCCATTGTTATGCTGCTCCATTCCCCTAGTTCCCTCGCTGCCTGTATCTGATCTGTGGGCAGCATTCCATTTACGTCAAAAATAACATCAATCTAGCGAAAAAAACTATGACTCACAGCATTACTGTAGGGAACTGGTCTCTGTGTAATATGATATATAACATCCTAATTTCATAGAACATTTTTCATAACAGCTGCTAAAATCATCAAATCCATTAAATTCTTTTAAAGGATCCAATTTGTAGCAGTATTGAAAATAGTCTTAAAATGCAGGTATAGAGGTGGAGTCTCTCTCACTCAAAACTGCTCTGTCATTGGCTACTTCATATCTTCTGTGCATTTATCTGTCTGTATTTATTGATTCACCTCAGTCTTCTCGTGTTCTGTATTTCTAGCTGCATTGAGTCAGAGGTAGGCTATTTCAGAGACCGGAGGGTCTGAAAAAAATGAAAGATAAGAAAGCAGAGGAGGAAAAGGAAATTTTCCGCTGACGCTTATGGACAACAGAACAAGGCACGCTGGAGAAAAGAGGAAAAGAAAGAACTGAGGTCTTGGGCTTATGAAAGCAGTGTGATATTATTGACTAAAATATCTGTAGAGAATGAATGACAATGAGAGAAATGGCCACTTAAGCCTTTACATCTAGCAGCACGTAACTTAGAAACACTGAGCTAGTTGGATTTCCCCTGCCACACTGCCATCCACAAAACTGACAGCTATTTTTCTTTGTAAGAATTTTATTCTTGGATATATGTAAAGCCAAAAAAAAATCCCTCAGTGTTGGGGGTTTTTGTTTCCTCTGATGCTATATGCTTCTGCAAGTTTGCAAAGTTAGCCCTTGACATGTACTTCTTTTGGGAACATAAAGTAAGCCCAAAAAGAGGATTCAAAGAAGGCAGAAGAGTGTGAAATTTACTTCCAGACTTGAGATTGACCTTCCAGAAGGAGAATAGGCTTCTGAAGCCTGAGCTCTATTCACTCTCTGTCACAGATTAACTGTGTGGTGCAAGTTAATACACAAATTGACCTTCTTTGAGCCTCAGTTTTCTTATATGAGAAATAAGCTGGGACCAGAATCCCAAGGTTATTTTGAGTTTAATATTAGGATTTTTGTATTACATGATGGAAAAAGATAGCATATGATGGTCAGTCACCCTTCTAGTTACCCAGCAGCATAAATCTTGTATGCATTTTCCTTCCGTGTACACACGTGTCCTCAAATATTATTAAGGGGGACATATTACATGCAGTGTCTTTGGTAGGTGCTTCTTGTGGACAGTATTCCTTCCAGCTTCCTTCTGGTGTAAATGCTATTAAGTCGAAAGTTTTCACCTCCATCCTATTTTTCTGGTTCTTTTAAAAAATTATTTTTAGAATGGAATATAAATTACTGATTTGTAATCCATGAATCACTGCAATAAAGTAGCTCTGTGATATTTGCTTTCAGACCTTCAAAAATTGTTAACTGCATACAATGTGTTGTTGGCCACTTAGGTACTGGATATAAGGCACAACTTTTTAGATTCCAGCTAACGGCATCATTAATAGTTATAATTTTATGTGTGTTCTCAAGCAGTTTGCACCTAGTCAGCTAATGTTAAAGCAGATACACCAGATTGCCATTTTTGGGTTGTCTGACACAGGCACTAGGCAAATTACTGAATAGTAATAGAGCCAGGAGTCCCAGAGTAAATTTTCTGCACTATTAAAACCTGCTAATAAGTAGTTCTGATTTTCTCACACTTATATTTGTTCAGCTCCCATTGATGGAGTACCTATTGTAGTCCTGGATATTGGGTTCCATACCAGGTCCTCAGGGCCAGCATTCTATTGCAAAAGGAACCATGTTGACAAAAGTGGAGTGAGACTCTTCCTTTTTGTCTTTTTGTCACTTAGTAGCCAAAGCTGTTATTAAACCAACCAGACCAAAATAAAAAATCATCCAGGAAGTAATTTATTCTATACTTTTCAACATGTCATCCTTTTTTTTATCATGTTATCCAACATATACGGAAGATTAATTATAATATTTTAGATGTAGCCTATTGGAGAAATGAGTTTCCTAGACTAGTCACGTCATATATGATTTTATAACCCAAAACACCAAACTCTAATGGCATTAAAATCTTGCAATGGGAGGTTTATCAACACTAGCTAAATCATAGTGGATAGCCTAGTAGCCTGGAAATCAAGACACTAGAGCAATCATGGTAGCGCATTAATTAGTTATGTAAATGAGGGCATGCTACTCAAATTCTCTGAGCTTCAGGAGAGAAAAAAAATACTTGATTGGTATCTCATGGGGCTGTTGTAATGAACAAATGAGATAGAGTATGTGGCATGATTTGTATTATAGAGCATACAATCCAAATATGAGCTAGATAAGGCATAAAACGTGCATGTACTACATACAGTGTTTCTAATTATATTATAGCTTTCATCTATGTAGTGTTCCACATTTTATATGTAAACAAGAGCTTATAAGGTTGACTCTCTCCCAGTTATCACAACTAATGAACTCTTAATGGGCAGCTACAAATATAGATTTTATCGGAAGGAGGAAATTAAAGTGATCAGGGAATTATTTTTTCTCCCCTGACACGTAAAAAGTAAAGAGACTGCTAATTAGAAAATATTTAGCTGTTCTTTATAAGTACCTGAATGGTCTGAATTTTCTGAGTATTCATTTTTCATTCAAATATAGGAAATGAAAAGTCAAAACCTTCTCTAAATATTGTCATTCAATGGATGTATCTCCTGGGCAAAAATGTAGTTAATTTTGTTTGTTAGAGCCATATACTAAGTGCTAGGTTTCATAGGCAAGAGACATAAACTGAGGTGCTTCCTTGCTTTGGTTTTGTAGTATAGCATATTTAGAGCACATCTAGAATAATGCTGTAAAAAGGAATTGCCTGAGCTAATAATATTATAAGAAATTGTTTATTCTGTTAATACAAGTACATAATTTTCTGCAACTCAGTTATTTGCACTCAATTATTAATTCCTTGAACATGACTTCAGCTAATGACTGCCACTCTGAAGAGATAAAATAGGATTAATGATCAAACTCCTTTATTTCTAAGGAGTGATTACATTTGCAAATGAAAGGAGTAGTCGTATTTCAAATAAGTTCCACCAGAGAGTACTTTTCCTTAGCCAATATCCAGGTATGTTAATGGGTACCTTTCCTTTAGAATGTTAACTTTGGGGTCCTAACTTAAAATCTAGGTAGCAAAATTAAAGGTGGTAAGAGCCAGGCTAAAGAGGACTAATTGAATTCTCTCTGTGGCCTTTGCTGTTAATAGTTCATTTTCTTTGTGTCCCACTTTACTCTCTTTTTCTTTTAGCCTTTTTATTTAAATACTTAAATATTTACTCTTCAAAAATCAGTGTTGTTTCTGGTGGGGAGAGAAGGTATTCACAGAGATGAGTCAGAGGCACATACAAATAACTTGTAATACAAAGTTAGATGTTAATGAAAGAAAAGGAAATGTTTATCCTACTCCATCCACAATACTAGTAAACTAAGTACTTATGATTTTTTAACTGTTTGTTTCTTCATTTGTGTAGCCAGACCTTGTTTCATTTCCCCAGCTACCGTAAATTTGCTGATTAGGTAAATTCCTCACTGATCTTTCTACAGGGTTCAAAAAGGAACAAGGTAGATTTTCAGAAACTGTTTTGGGTTGAAAATTATATATTAAAATGAAAATGATATAGTACCTGAAGACTACTAGTAAATTTTGCTACAGTAAATTTCTGATAGTTACCTTCTGTTGCCTGTAGTTGAACTGGAAACCTGACTTTTGTAGGTTTTTTTTCCTTGGTTTCTAAGATCTCTCAACTTTTGATATACTTTCCTCTATATCTTTGGTCATCAAACTTCCCAACATGCATACACATAAATAGTAAATACAAATTAGTGATTTTTATAATTATGTTGCAGGAAGGTTGTATGCTTTTCGGATGTTAGATTTTTATAGTGCCTTCATCATCTTTAGCGTTGGTTTCTTCCTTTGACTTTGTATATTTCTCCTAAGCCCCACTGATTTCTTGGTTATTTCTTGGTTACAGGCTGTCATGGTGTTCACCTGATCCTTACCTGATGTTACTGGTTACCTTGAGATTTTATCAGTGTCTGTGGTCTCTTCATCAATTCTCTCCAAAGGTTTCTCTCACTGATTATCTTTCAATATTCTTAGACTTGAATGAAGCAGTCCCAGAGACAGAGCGCCTGGATTCAAAAGCGCTGAAAACTCGAGCCCAGCTCTCTGTGAAGAACAGACGCCAGAGGCCCTCTAGGACAAGACTGTATGATAGTGTTAGTTCCACAGATGGGGAGGACAGTCTAGAGAGAAAGGTGAGCACCCTTGACCGTTTTCTGATTTGTACTGTTGGAGTATATCATTGTTCCTACAGCTTATTGAAGATTATGATTTTTCTGCAACCAGAGTCTATGTCCTAGCTGGAAGCAGCTAGAATAGTTCACATCTTTGTCTCCTGAATTCTTTATATTGTTGTAATTCAAAATATTTTGTCTATTCATTCAATGAACTAACCAAGAGCATTATCCGTATTGTCATATTTCATGATGGTGCTTTTGATATTCAGCTATTGGTTTTACTTAGTGGGAAATAATGAACGTACAAGTAATTGTTTCTGTAGGTCTTAGGTATATGTATTAGTGATGATGTTAATATGGTGAATTGTTATGAACTATGCATTCTTATCTGTAAATCAACAAAAACTGGTTTTCATGGGGATTCACTAATAAAAGGTTGGTCTTATTTCAAAGTAAGTATTGCATAGAACTGATACTCAGTGGCATAACCTTCCTTATAATCTCTTATACCAACAGCCATCAAACAGTTTCTATAACCACATGCATATTACCAAATTACTTCCACCTAAGGGTTTGAGAACTTCTTCTCCAGAATCAGATTCTGGTGTTCCACCCCTCACCCCGGTGGATAGCAATGTGCCCTTCTCGTCTGACCACATAGCTGAATTTCAAGAAGAACCACTGGACCCAGAAATGGGGCCTCTCTCCTCTATGTGGGGAGACACTTCACTGTTTTCTACTTCAAAGTCTGATCATGATATGGAAGAATCTCCTTGCCATCACCAAACCACCAACAAGAAAATATTACAAGAAAAAGGTATTGTTAATTTCTTTTTCTGACTTTATAACACCTCAGCTTGTACAGTATAAAAATGACTTTTTCTCATAATCATAAGTCATTTGTCTTCTCATAGCTAATAATTAATATTAATTTCTTTTTATATTATAGAATAAGAGAAACAACCCCTCCATGTATTTTTCTTTAATTTAGTTTTATCTTTTCCTACCTGGTTCAGAATTTTTTAATTTATTTATTTATTTTTTTTGAGACGGAGTCTCGCTCTGTCGCCCAGGCTGGAGTGTGCAGTGGTGCAATCTTGGCTCACTGCAAGCTCCGCCTCTCGGGTTCACACCATTCTCCTGCCTCAGCCTCTTCGAGTAGCTGGGACTACAGGCGCCCGCCACCACGCCTGGCTAATTTTTTTGTATTTTTAGTAGAGACGGGGTTTCACCGTGGTCTCGATCTCCTGACCTTGTGATCCGCCTGCGTCGGCCTCCCAAAGTGCTGGGATTACAAGCGTGAGCCACCGCGCCCGGCTGCAGTATTTTTATCTCTTCTGCTCTCTACAAGTTTACTACTGCTCAAGGGAGTTCTTCAGGGGAGTGGGGCAGCCCAGAGTTTCAACAAACACTAACATAGTCATAAAGAAAAAAACACTACATAGTCATATAGAAAAAATATAGAGCGATTTTGTAGAATAGCAGCCCAGAGTTTCAGTAAACATTGACGTAGTCATAGGAAAAAAGACGAAGATCAAAGTAACACAGGCATATAATTGATACTTAATAATGTTCTTGGATGAATTGCTAATATACCTCTCCATGTAACCAGTGCAGATCTTCTAGAAGAGGGATAATCAACCAAATGTAGTCTCCACCTGCTTTTGTAAATGAAGTCTTATGGGAGTACAGTCACACTTTTTTACTTACATACTATCTATTTTCATGCTACAGTAGCAGAGTTGAGTCCTTGTGACAGAGACTGTGTATCTCACAAACCTAAAATATTGTACTCTGTGGCCCCTGAAAGGTAAAGAAAGCTTCCTGATGCCTGGTCTAGAAGTATATTTTCTTATACTCAAAATTGCTGGATAAACTCTGAAAATGGCTTCATCATTGGTTGCCATTTATCTAGAATTTTTAAAAAGTGTTATAATATACCTTTACTTTTGGTCTACCAAGTTACCACAAAGATGATTAATTACAGCCATGTTTGATTGCAGGCTTAAGGATAAGGCTCTGATTACCCTAACAGGAGTTGGCCGTTTTCTGAATTGTGTCAATACCACATTTACAAATCATTCTTTTTCATATCTGAGGGACATCAGTGGAAATTGGGATGGAAAAGTCCCATTATGACTGGCTAAATGATAAGCATCTAACTGAATATCAAATTAGAGGAAGTAAAAGATTTTTTTCTAGAGATTTGTAAAACAGGTTATATGCCAGTAGAAGGCATGAAAATATTTTCCTCATTCCTGTTACATAAACAACCTAATACTAAAGTTTTGGTCCCGAGGCTTACATAGCATGGGCCTTTGTTCAGTCAAGTTTAAATAAAGTACATTGAACACTATCAATTTTCTACTCACAATTACTAGGGATTGTTATTCTAATTTTTTTGTGGTTAATAACACATTATTTGACCCAGAACGTGTGTTCAAAAATAGTGTTCAAAAATTTACTAGGACATTAATTCAAAACATTGGATTAATGTCCTAGTAAATAGAAACTGGCTTTTTTAAAGCTTTACAGGATTTATTGCTTATTAAAGGCATTGGGCCTCTGCAAGTATAGATAGAGTACAATTATATCAATGCTCAGAAGAGAGAGAGGTTGCATCCAGCTGAGGTTGGTAAACAAAACCTGTCCAAGGAAGTACAACTAGAATAGCCGTCAAAGCACTTAAGGGAAAAAAAGGGTAGGTAAGGAGGGAATAGAGGGTAAAGTGATGTCATTAACAGAGACAGGCACATATCATGTGATTTAAAGGAACAAGGCTATCCCAGCCTGGCTGAAGCAGTTCGCTTATGCAGCGTGGAGTAGTTACACACAGAAGTGAGCAGGTAGGTTAAGTATATAGCTTTAGAATTTAAACATCTTAGATAACTTGCCATATTACTAGGAAACCACAAGAAATTTGACCAGAGGAATAAAAAGGAAAAGACACCACCAGGTATGGAGAAGCTGAGTTAGGAGACCCTGTGAGGTGGTGCCCTCTAAAGAGGAGCAGTAGACAATGACAGGAAAGAATGATTCAAGGACCCTTGAGACATACATTGACTAGGTAACAGGTAAGAAAGTGAGGCAAAACTATCATGGGCTTCACGCCTCAGAACATATGGTCTTGTCATTAACAGAAAATAGGAAATCAGGAACATGATGGGGGAAATAGGATTAACTCATTTTTTTAACAGAGGAGGTCATGAGCGCAAGAGAGAGGTCAGGGCTGCCAGGTAGATTTGGGAGTCCCCATTATAAAGGAAGAGATAGTCAAGTATCTTATTACAGTGAGATTAAGGAGATGCAGTCCAGTAAAAGACCTTAGGATTTGGCAATCAGGAGATCATTTATTATTTGAAAATGAAAACCAGGTTGCCACAGCTTAAGTTGAGGCACCCAATCTGGGGGCTCAGATGTATAATTGGTCACAAAGGTAGTATTGGAGAGATTTTAAAAAGCCTAACAGAAGTCTTACATAGAGCTAAATAAACAAAATGTATGTTTCTTTTTTCCTGAAATCATACCAATCTAATGTTGGATTTTATGCAGACTAGAAGTTCTAGTGTGCATTAAAGATGGATTTGATCAATTTTAAATGGGAAAGTACATTATTCCTTATTCTTAACCTCGTCAGCCTTATGGAAGCATTCATTTCAGTGTTCCTGGGAACACACTTTGGCAAATGCGTGAGATAAAGATGTAAGGTTGCCTAGCACCAGGCTCTGTGCTAGGCAGAATCAGGCTTTTAGTCACGAGATGTCCAAATAACTGCAACACTCGTAGGTTACAGAGTGTTTTCGTGTACATTGCCTCAGCTGGTCTTCTCAGCACTCATTATAACATCTCCCAGCTACCTCTAATTCAGGAAATAATTAGGCAGTCTCCTTTTAACTTTGCATAGTCCTAGCCATTAAGAGTTGCTTTAGGATTGATCTGGAAGAATTTGGCACTTTCTTTTCTTCAGCTTCTATTAAGAAAATTTAAATCTTGCTTTAAAAAAAAAAAAATCCATTAGTAAAATCACCTTAGAAGGTGTTTGTGCCATGTCTATGTCTATGGATTTTTTTATGTGATTATGTCACATCTGTGACAATTCAGTTACCCAAAGAGTAATGATGCAAATATGCATAATAAATATTTGAGGCTTGAAGTGGATTTTTGATACAGACATATTTCTGACTCTTGTATTTCATTATGTACATTTCAGTGAGTTGCTTATTGTAATCTAAGTATCATTAACTAAAAATATGAAAAGCTCATTGCTAAAAACACTTGGAGTATTTGTCAGTGTCCTGTGCTGCTTGAGAGCTTTGAACCTAGACTGCTATCTATTAACTGTGTGTGTACTTCATGTTTTTTAAAGGTGTATGTCGATGTGTGTTTAGAAATTTCTCTTGAAGTAAACAAAAATCATGAGCAACATTAACCTGCAAAGTTAATTGAACACTTTTTTCAGAGGGCCATTCTCTTTGCCTTCCATACTAGAAAGTTCCTAGAAATTTAAAACACATTTTAAAAGATAAGAGACAGAAAAACAGATACCAACAGAGAACTGAGGAGGAAGAGTTTCACACATAAAAAACATCAAATTTAAAACAGCATTTGTTAATCATCTGAGCTAATTGGATATGCTGAAACATGATACCGATCAGTACCCTCTGCTGAGTAGTTTGGGTAGAGCCATACGAGTTGTCTACCCTGTCTGAGATGGAACAAGTGCCACCAGTGGAGTTGGTTCCCACCTTGACATTGAACTCCATTTGCGAAGCCTGTCTTCCTATTGGCTTTTGGTATCATTTTGAGGGTCCCCATTCCCCAGCAGCTGCTACCTTTGAGAGTCCTAGCAAACCTCAAAGAGGCAAAGATCAGTCTGCTCTGAACACTGAGGAGATTTTGGCATCTTTCACATTAAGGGGAACCAGCCAAGTTATGCTCTAACCTAACTATTAAGAAGGCCCTTTCAAAGATATAAATGTTTTGTAGCTGAGCCCCTGTTTAAGGAGTCTCCCCCATGTCCCCCTCTCCTCTGTCCCAGGACTGGCCACAGGCCATTAGCAAAGGAGAGCCAGAGAAGAAAACTTTGACTCTGACTTAAATCTCCCAGACTCTCAGAGGTGATATTCTGCGCTGGGCTTTGGAAATATGGGAGAAGTGGGCTAGGTTCCTGTTAGAAGGCACTACAACCCCAAGGCAAGAAAGGAATGGAGGACAGCGCCCAGGCACTTGAAGCCAAGAATTTGGAGCCAGAGAAGGAACAAAAGTCATGTTGGTCCCTACTTTGAATGCAGAGGATGATTTGATAGTATTTATTCTCCCTTGTTCATTCCCATGCAGTTGAAGATAAAACTCTTTGTGATGGATGTTGAGCCTCTGTCCTATAGAGGACCTCCCCTGCTTAACTGAGAGTTCCTCAATGTAACTATGTCTCCTAGGTCGTATAAGAAGGCATTGATTATTTATTTTACAATTAGGAACTTAGGCAAAGCCCTTAGATTCAGAGATGCATTGACTTTTGAATTATGGCTTTAAAAATAATAATAATTGATCTTTTTCACAAATGTGTATATCCTAGATGATGCCAAAGATCCCAGATCACTAAGGGCATCCAGTTCATTGGCGGTGCAAGGAGGAAAAATTAAGCGGAAGTTTGTGGATCTGGGGTAAGCACTTCGTGATGTAAAAAGAAAGCCCTCTGTAAAAGGAGGATTGAAAGAGAAAATTTCAACTTCCCCTCTCTGACTGCATACTGTCATTATAGGGCACCTTTGCGAAGGAATTCCAACAAGGGAAAGAAGTGGAAAGAAAAAGAAAAAGAAGCCAGTAGGTTTTCTGCAGGTAGCAGGTACGGTTGTGTGATTAGGAACACATGTATTTCTATACCTAAACTTTCTGGGCCCCTCTTCTATTGTTAACCAAAATCAGTGGTCAGTATCTTTGAGCTAAAGTGATATGCCAAGAATTGAGATGGAAGAAAAATTGCACAATTAGTTTATATTGGTCTTACTCCAATTATAGCCTCCATCTAGCCTTGGGCATATCCATTGGTTCTTAATTGCAGAATTATGGCCACATGAACCATTTCAATAAGTGTTTATCTAAATTCAGCACAAATATATCTATGTGATACTTCAGAAATATCAGATATATTTATGTGATACTTCAGATTTTTTGCCTGGCTACCCACAATGCTAGTGCATTGTATAAAGTCTGAAAGGATAATCATTTTGCATTTAAGTACCTTGTTGACATTCAAGATTGTCTTGTCCACATGTATGTAGGAGTGACCATGATCTTTTGCTGCACTTGGCTATGTAATTGATTTTGTGGGCACTATCAACTATGCTTAGTCTTCAATAAAGACCTTCCCATAAAGAGTGAGCTTTGAACAGCATGTTGTCAAATATTCCTAGTTTTTTTCTGGGATTATATAATTTTAAGCTGAGATTTGTATAGGGAGTCAGTAAAGCATCAGACTCTGAAGCCCAACTGCCTGGATTTGAATCATGGCTCTCCTACTTATAACTTTTAAATCTTGGACAAGTGAGTTACCCTCTGTGCCTTCATTTCCTCATGTGAAATGAGAGTAATAACAGTACCTTTTACATAAGGTCAGTGTAAGGATTCAATAAGTTTTCATGTGAAACATTTAAAATGATACTCGGCATGTAGGAGGTATTCAAGAATAATAAAGATAACAATTTGCTGCTATTGCCATTACTATTAGCTTATTATTATTTGCAAGTTACAAAGTAGTTTTATATTTATCATTTCATTTGATTCTTATAGGATTGAGAGGATGGCTGGGCTCGGTGGCTCACACCTGTAATCCCAGCACTTTGAGAGGCAAAGGCGGGTGGATCACCTGAGGTCAGGAGTTTGAGACCAGCCTGGCCAACGTGGCGAAACCCCGTCTCTACCAAAAATACAAAAATTAGCCAGGTGTGGTGGCACACACCTGTAATCCCAGCTACTCGGGAGGCTGAGGCAGGAGAATTGCTTGAATCTGGGAGGCGGAGGTTTGAGTGAGCCAAGATCGCACCACTTCACTCCTGGGCGATAGAGCGAGACTCTGTCTCAAAAAAAAAAAAAGATTGGAAGAATAGATAATAATACCATACTTTATTGATTTAGAACTTTACCTTCATAGAATTTAATTGATTTTCCCAGGGTTATGCAGCAGGCAGTTAATGTCAACCTGGAGCTTGCTCCTCCTATATAGATGTTTTTCCAACATACTATGCCACCTTCAGTTACTTATGCATCTAATGATGCTTAAATTTCTTTATGAAATTTGGAAATAATCTCAATATCATAGACTAAGGAAGAAACACACTAAAAATAAAAGACTATAAAATCATGCAGGGACCACTTCTCCACTTCATAGGTTGTCCACTGCTGTTTACTTTTCTTCTTTCTCTTTTCTGACATATACCTTGGTGAGAAATTGTGCTTTCTTCTTGGAATTAAAGGAGCATTAAAGGAGCATAATGGGCGGGAGATGAGGAGAGAGAATTCCCAAATTAATTATCTTTGTTAGTGTGGCTTTCTTTTATACTGTACATTGGAAAAGGGTAGAGTGCTCTCATAATGAGGACAACAGTCTTAGGAAAATAAAGGTAAATCTGAGGCTGTATGCAACTTGAAAGTAGTTTAACTGTGTGGTTCGGGAATGAGAATGGTCCGCTTTGTGTGTTAAAATTAAGAATAGAAAAAAAAATCAAACATACTCAGGGAAAAAAACAAATAATGAAACCGTTTAAGGGAGAAAGAGATGCATAAATACACGATGGGAGAGAAACTCAGATACTGAAAATGACACTGTCCTTCCTTTCGTCTCTGGGCTTTGAAGACAGTCACTCCCTCTCATCTTTGAGGCACCACCTGAGAGGGATGTAAGCACCTGCAGCCAGAAAGGGGGAGGGTGTTTGATGGAATTTTGCCATAGTAGCCAGAGATGATCACCTCCTTGTATAAATCACAAATGAAAGTCAAGCCAATCTTGATTGTGTTGGTGAGTGCCCGCCCACCTCACTATAGGCAAAACCACAGCTTGTCAAGGGCAGGTGGCCATCAGCACACTGCTTCACCACAGCTGATGCCTGCTTTGAACCCACAGCTAGACTTCTAGATTGGTTGCCTCGCCACCACTGTATTTTTAAAACTCTGGAGTCTCCCTGATTCAGCAGTCAGAAATTATTGTACACATACCCACACTACAAACTAGTTTCTAATTAGAATCATGATTTTGATCTTTTGTAGTTCCTAAGTGTGATGACTGGGTGTTCCCAGGCATGTGTGAGATGGCCCCCCTCAAACCTTGTTATGACATTGGCATATCCAAAAAAAATAAAATCATAGTTTTATAATTATTTGTAATTATAGTAGAATTTTGGCAGGATGGAAAGGAATTCATATAATTGAAATAGAAGAACAAGGAAAGAAGAAGGACACTTTTCTCTTGCAAGAAAAAAAATTTCGAGCTGTCATAGTAATTGGTTAACACTAATCTATTGACAGCTGTATTCTTCTGTATAGATTGATAATGGGTACAGAACCTTATAAAACCTATCCTAGGAAGAACAGAATTGCTTCCCAGTAGGAGCTTAATGCAACTGAGTTGGATTCTCAGGGTCCTGAAAGTCTGTGGGCTGTAAGCACCATCAGCTGCAGGGTCGCACTATGATTGTAGTGGGCAACTGGGAATACACTCACCACCCCTGGGAGACTTCCTCAGAAAAAGGAGGGAAGGATCCTTGGACTGAGTAATGTTATCCTTTTGAAGCATTTCATCCAATTCTTATTAGGCTAAGATTCTGATAAGATCATTGGTCAGCTATAACCTATGGCTGTTAGATTTTAAAGAGGCGAGACTTTCACTATTTGGTCTTGGTTTTAGTTTTTTCCTCTCTATAAAGAGTTTACCTTGTGTTTCTGTGGTTACATAATGACTCAGATACATGCGCAACATCAGACAACTAGAGAAAATGGATGAGGCTAATAATAATAAACAAACCCAACAAAGAAATATGATTTGGTTCCATCCCTTTTCAAATATGTGCTCAGTGGCATTGTCTTTTTGTTTGTTTGTTTGTTTGAGACAGTGTCTCACTCTGGTGCCCAGGCTGGAGTACTGTGGCACACTCACAGCTCATTGCAGCCTTGACCTCCTGGGCTCAAGTGATCCTCGCAGCTCAGCCTTCGGAGTAGCTGGGACAACAGGTGTGTGCCACTATGTCCAGCTTAAAAAAAAAATTGTAGAGGTGGGGTCTTGCTATGTTGCCCAGGCTGTTGTTGAACTCCTGGGCTCAAGCAGTTCTTCCACCACAGATTCCCAAAGTGCTGGGATTATAGGCACGAGCCACTACACCCAGCCAACATTCTGATTTTAAACAGGCAGCATAGCAGATAACAAAAGCAGGAAACATTTAGTTGTCAGAGCTTGTTCACCCCTTAATATATATACCAAAGGGTAAAATAAAATCCTATTCTATATTCTGGAGTAAGTAGCCACTGATGTCAGTAGAGCATCTACTTTGGAGCTCTGTAGATAAGTTTCCAGTGTAGTCATGGAATGGAAAACTCTGTGAGATATGTGTATCTCAGATGGGGAGATGTGTGTATCTCAGATGGGGCTAGGTGATAGTATGTTGAGAAAATGATAAGGAAAGGAGATGGCACTCTTCTATGGAAATGAATTTGCATTCAAGTAGAAAGTGTGAACAACAGAAACAACACTGAGCTGGAATCCAAGGTAGTAGTCCTTACTTTTCCATTAGGCAAGTCTCTGAATTCCTGGGACCTTGGTTTCCTGCCAAAAAGTAAGTGGATTGGGCTAACACTGCATGGCTCTGACTTCCCATTCACCTCTGCGTACACTGTCCAGTATGGTTGCCTCTAGTCAGATAAGACTAGTCTATATTGGGATATGTGTAGGAGAATAATGAATGCTGGACTCAAAGACTTAGTATGAACAAAAAGAAAATAAAATATCTTAATAATTTTATAATATTGATTACATGTCAAAATAATATTTTGGGTTTGGAGGGTAAATAAAATGTATTATTGTTAAAATTATTTTACCTCTTTTTTTTCCATGGTGCTACTAGAAAATTTTAGTTTACAATGTGGTTCATTTCTATTTCTTTTGGATAGTGTTGATCCATAGGATTCCATGAAAAACAAATCTTCCTTTAATTTCTATCCCATTATTCAGTTGGTCTATGAGTGAGCACATATTCATTTATTGTTTATTTTCTTACTTATTTATATTCTACTCCTCGTTATTCCAAAATAATTTGTTTACATACAAAAGTACATATGCTACAACAGTATAATTTATTTATTTATTTATTTTTTTTTTTTTTTTTTGAGACAGAGTCTCGCTCTGTCACCCAGGCTGGAGTGCAGTGGCGTGATCTTCGCTCACTGCAAGCTCCACCTCCCGGGTTCACGCCATTCTCCTGGCTCAGCCTCTCCGAGTAGCTGGGACTACAGGCGCCCGCCACCACGCCTGGCTAATTTTTTGTAGAGACGGGGTTTCACCGTGGTCTCGATCTCCTGACCTCATGATCCGCCCGCCTCGGCCTCCCAAAGTGCTGGGATTACAAGCGTGAGCCACCGCGCCCGGCCTAACAGTATAATTTATTAAAAAGTAAATTGAATAGGGAAAAGTTAGATTAAAAAGTAAGTAAAATTGTTACTTAAAATACAACATCTTCAATAACATCTTCATAGTAAGTATAAGAGTGACCGTCCAGTGAAAGCCAAAAACACAATGTTAATATGGTTAAAAGCCTGGGTTGAAATCTCAACTCCGCCACTTACTTCTTGGACAGGTTACTTAACCTCTCTGTACCTCAGTTTTCTCGTCTGTAAAATGGAGACATAGACACACTCACACACACCCGCCCCTCATATACCTCTTCATGTTATTAGGAGGATTAAGATGGTCACATTTAAGTACATTTCAAATCCTTAAATAAAAATGTCTATTGTTATCATTGTTTATTAAAGCAGGTTTGATGGGAAGGATACAAAATGACATTCTTCTTGTGTATTTTGCTGGCAGTCTTGTTCATCCAAGGATGACTTTTGTTATATCTTGAAGAATGAATGGGCTATGTGGATTATACTTCAGGCTGTCCTTCATAGGCTATTTCTCTCAAAGAGGCTTTAGATAAATCATGGCATGACAGTGAGTTTGAAATTGTATCCTATGACAAGTACCTGGAGGGTCCACTCTGCCCCTGTTGCTGAGTAAGAGCAAAACCCCTGCTTAAGAATCATCTGAGCTGGCTGGAAACATACCTTTTAGAAGTATTGATGGAGATGAGCATGTGTGTGTGAGTTGAAAAACACCTCATCTCTGCCTAAGCCTGGCCCAGTGAATGTAGTCATTTTCAGGGAGACCTCTGAATGTCAGCTTAGCCCTAGTAGATTGGACTTATTCCCCATAACTGTCTAGCCCATTTTTAGCTGCATTTATCAATTTAATATTCAGTTTTCTTTTTAAGTACAGTATTTCAAATGCCTGAAGCCTGACAAACTTACGTTCTTAACAGGCAAACACTTTTCCATACTTAAAAAAGCTCTTGAAAATCTAATAAGTTACTGTTTAACTGTAGTGACTCTAAACATCCCAATATAGTTATCAAAGTGCTTAATATATTGTGTGTGTTAAAAACTCAAATTTAAAATGAGTTTAGATCATTAAAATGAGTTTAACATTTTAAGATAGAATCAGTGGACACATTTCTCTTTCAGATTTCTATTCATACAAATGTTCTTAAACACCTAAGCAATATATCTGTTATTCTTAAACTTATCATTTATATTTTGATAGTATGGATTTTATTTACATGATCCTCTTCTATTTCATTTTAAACCTTTTCAGTATGGGGAAGACTCATTAAGGGAACAGTTTCACCATCTCAAATGATTCAAAGTTGAACACTACAGTGACCATCTCAGATGAACTATTATTGATTAGAAATTTAGATCAGAACTCAGGATCTGGGAGCAGGATATGTCTGAGTAGGGGGCGGGGATTTTCCCTGAGCTTTAGAGGGCCATGTTTCTCACAGCTGTTATCCATTAGGGTCTCTAGATCTCATTTAGATGAGGCTAGCTTTACAACCTCAAACTCCTTGATGGATGTTAGAACCTTTAGAATTACTTCATTCGATTTAGGTAAATACAAGTCTGCAACTCTTCCTCTGGTTGCAGCTAATTTTCTTCAATTAACTTCTTTTACTCCTGGCTTAAATTCTGTATTTATTTTATACTTCATCTGTTCTGGCAGTTTCTGAACTCTTAATGATATTTTGATGACATCCAGTTAGATGCTGAATACTTCACACACCTGTATTCAAAGTTAAAATGACAACAACAAAGATCACCTTGGAATGTTTAGCTGGCAATTTAATTTTGGGATGCCAGCCCCAGGATACACTGGATTCAAGATATATGTAAATGAGTTCATTACTTATAAGAGATATTACATAAACCATTTAAATGCCAGGAAACAGCTACCTCTGAAATGGTATCTTTGGATTATGAAAACTGAATTTGAAGCCATTCTTTCTCCCAGTTCCTAGGAGTGACTTATGATTCTCTTTTTTCCAAAAATGATACGAAGCCATTAAATTATAGCTAAAAAAGAAGGTGAAGGGAATATAGACTATCTACCTATTTTGATCCACTGGAAAAATTATTTTCAGATTCATCAAGAGTTCATTTCTACCAATCTCGATTTTGGGGAGAAAGGAAGGTGAAAAGGAAAGAAAAAGAAGGAAGAAGGAGGAGAAGAAGAAAGGGAGGGAGGAAGCAAATAAGAAAGGAAAGAAGGATTTTAGGTTATTCCTAATGGATTTCTCCACAAAGTGAAATAGACTATAAGAGTGGTCAACGTAGAATAACTGCTGCCAAACCCTTTCTGCTTCTATTATGGGCCCAAGAGTTCAATTTATTCAGAAGGAAATTGACATTTATTTTAGAAAGCATGTCTGCTAAGCTGATAGGTCTGTAATTTTAAAGTAAAAATTTCGTTTTTTAAATGAATGTTCTTTAGGTCCAAGAAATGAAAGCATACCACTCACTGTTCAGTTCTTTAAGGATACTAGCAAGTACCCAGGGGTTACATCAGTTCATGGGGTTTTAAAATCACAGATACTCATAGAGGAATGAGAGATACAGGATACAGCTTCAGCAGGGGCACAGCCAAGCCTCATGGGAAACTGAAAAATATTCTTCAAAATATCCCTGAATCTGGTGGTTTACCACTGTAGAGATGTAGGTGTCTTCTCAGAAGTGGCCTCTCGTTGCCTTCTGTCTGGCTCTTCCTCCTTCCTATTACTTGGTGTGCAAAGCTAGGGAAAGAAAGCCTCTGGGTATCACCAGAGGCCCAGCTTCCATGATCTCCTTCACCGCACATGTAAGAACCACATGGCCTCAAGACCCTCCTCAGTGCTGGATACGCAGGTCCATGTGGAATTATTAGTCTTGAATATTTTTCTGACAGTGAAAATGTTGTGAAAGAGTTTAATTAGATGTGACCTTCAGATTTTTTTCTTTTCAAATGTTGCTTGGACAGGATTTGGACTACCAAAAGTCCTTTTCAAATAAAGCAATGGAATGACCACAAGTAGAAAACAATTCTTATTTTCTCCCTATTTGCTTTTAAAGGTAATAGTGATTGTTCTAAAAGCATTGTTACAAAGACTGTTCACTGGGAGTAGGACAAGATTGTCATGCTGTCATTAATCATGGCCTATTTATAAACTTTAAAAAAAATCCATATATTTAAGCACTACTATATTGTGTTGCAAATTGTGGATGAACTCTTTTAAAAATTCCCTTGATTCAGACATCTATAACCAGAGGGAATAATGATCATCAGGTCCAGTTTTTCCTCAGAGATACCAATTATAAAAGTATGGGACTACAGAGAAAATATTTATATGTTTCTGCACAGCTAGAGCTTTCTAGGCATTTTTACTAGAATGTGGAACCTAAGCTAAAAAACAAGCCTCAGAAAATAAATTATGAGGCTGAGTGTGGTGATTCACACCTGTAATCTCAGCACTTTGGGAGGCCAAGGCAGGAGTTCAATAGCATGATAAACCCCTATCTCTACAAAAAATAAGAAAGTTAGCCAGGCACGGTGGCACATGCCTATAAGTCCTAGCTACTCTGGAAGCTGAGGTATGAAGATTGCTTGAGCCCAGGAGGTCCAGGCTGCAGGGAGCCATGATTGTGCCACTGCACTCTAGCCTGGGTTACAGAGCGAGACCCTGTCTCAAAAAAAGAAAACAAAAGTTGAATTGTGGGTGCATAGATAGAACTCCAGAGAGATTGACCTCTGCAGAGGTAATGTGGTTACATTTTAAGGAGGCTAAGTGGAAGAGGGGAATGAGACCATCTCCATGGAGACATTCCTAGAGTTGTAAAGCTGGAGCCACTAGTCATATCTTTCCCTGGAGACACATGTTTACATTCCAGAGGGTCAGAGCCCAAGATCCTTCCCAAGTTGAATTTACATTAAGGAGATAAGATTTCTCCCTCCACCCTCCCCAGAGGCTGCAGAGGGGACAGCTTTCCCTCTCCTATATAATCAACCAGATTCATGTTATTGGAGTTCCTCACCTAGAGTGTAGACCATGTGTAGGATGACATCTGGTTCCCCCAGCATGCTGATCTCAATATTTTATCAGAACTTCACTGAATTCTTCATTCTCTTTAGTTATCAGTCTTATAATCCCTTTACATTTGTATCTTGCTTTACAGTTTACACGATGCTTTTACATTTATGTCCCATTCAATTGTCACAATATTTGGAAATAAATGGGAATTGTTAGGTGTTATACTATTTATACAAACTAGAAATATATTTCAAAATGTATTTGAAATGAGATGTAAGAAGACTGAAATTCAGTGTACGTGTGGTGGGACAGAAGTTGTCTGGCTGTGGTGTCCAGGCACTTTAAATTGAAAGGGAATCTCTGTGTTATCGTGGTATCAGCAGCTATCAAATAATAGGCATTCCATCAAATGGCAAGGCTGACCTCTTCCAAGATGCACATAAACTGCTGCCTGTTCCTACTTTGGTTTCTGATAGTCATTTTTTCTGTTAACCAAAAGATAATTACAGATATGAAAGAACCTACATTAAGACAAAAAAATCTGTTTTCAAACTGTGTTCTTCAAATGCCTTCGAATCCTTTAAATGTTAAACAATAAACATAGACTATTGACAATTTTTAAGCACTTTCACATATTATCTCACTTAATTCTTAACAAACACACATGAGATACATAAAAATATCCACCTTTTACAGATGGAGAACTGAAAGCCGAGAGAAGGCCTGAGACCATGTACTTAGGAGGTGGTAAACCCTGGCCCTCCAAGTGGGAGATGAGGACTTCAGATCTCCTACGCCTCCTGTGAAAAGGCACTAAGATTCTGGTGAAAAACCAATAAGCTATGTGTTCCACCTAAAGTATTATGAACCCTGAAATTTCAAAATTATTTAAATATATCATTTTCTTAAGTCTCAGACCCTTGGGAACACAAGTCCAGAGGAAGACAGGAAAGAATGCTGCTTATGAGCTAATGTCCCTAGCTGTGAAGCATGTCACCCAGATAAAGGGAATGCAGTGATGATTAACCTAATAGCAGTTCCTAAAAGACTGTGCCCCTCCTTGATTATAATTCATCTATGTACACTTATTAGGCACGTTTTATAAAAATTCACCATGGCAATAGCAATACGAAGATGTTGATCATTGTCACAGAATCCATTTAGAGGCAAAAAGGTAACTATTAAGATTAGTGTTGTAGTCAAAAGTGCAAACTTTTTACTCTGTTGAATAGAACAGTTTCTCAAATTGTTACTTCAAACTATATTCAGAGTCCTTTGGTTCAGTAGGTCTTTTAACTGCCCTTTCTTTATCTAACACACCCATTCTTTTCACAAAACAGGATCTTCAGAGGCAGACTGGAAAACTGGACACCCAAGCCACATTCAACAGCTCAGACTTCCACTCGTTCCCCTTGCATGCCTTTCTCATGGTTTAATGACAGCCGGAAAGGATCCTATTCCTTCAGGAACCTGCCTGCACCTACAAGTTCCCTTCAGCCTTCTCCTGAGACTCTAATTTCAGATAAAAAGGGGTCCAAGGTAGAAAACACATGGATTACAAAAGCAAACAAGAGAAACCCAAATCTCTCCTCTTCTTCAATCTTTGGAAGGCATTCTCAACTTATGTCTGTAGTCTGGATCCAAGAAACCAATGTAATAACACTGCAATAAACATTGCATGGTATTTCTTATGTGGGGAAAAGAAAGCCTCATTTAACCATCGCCTTCTTTAATACTGTTTCATTGTAGATTGTACATTACTCTTTGATTTGCCTATCTTTTCACATATTGCTATTTAATCTCAGTTTGACAGTTAAGCCATGCTGGGAAAGATGCATTTGAATCATAGAACAGAATGATAGATCTGTTTACCCAGTATTCTACTTTAAATTACATTACTAAACTATTTCACTGTGCTTCTCAAGATTTACTGAAAAGCAAATAAATTTGGGACTGAATATGTGTTCAGTACATCTAAGTGAAACTCTTTAAAACAAACCAATGATGACATAGCATCCTTACTTATTTCTTCTTTTAATAACAAACTTCTGTGTTGAACAACTGCTGTATAATTCTATCACCAAAGTTCTTTAACAGAATTAGGAAATATATGCATGGGTGTTACTTGTTTTTAAATGCATGATGGTTATTTCCAGCATGACACTGCAAACTTATCTAACATTTTATTGAAACACATATGGTGGCTAACTTTCACACGTTGTTTGGTCTCCTTTTATCTGTGTTCACTTTTCTTTCTCAAACAGAAACGTGATTAATGTTACTTGAATTTAATTCTTTTCCGTTTCAATTTAAATCTTTTCAACAGCTCAAAGGGTTTTGACTGGGGTACCAAATGGTAATGTTCATGTTAAATGTCCTGCCGCTTAAATGTTCTGCTGGCCCAGCTCCATGTGCTCTAACCTAGACTTGTTTTCTGAAGTTTTAGCAAACTTTGGAGTTTGTTTGGTACTGAATTCTCCAGCCTCTGGCATGGTATTTATTTTTGATAACCAACTAAACCCAGTATAAGAGAACCTAGTGGAAAACTAACAGTCCAATCCAATTCCTAAGGAAATGGAATAGAAACAAGATGGTGTTGGTCAAGTGCTTAGAGTTCCTGGAAATCCAGCCATTTTAGAATTACTATCAAAAGAAGTTTTAACAGCAGCACATCACTTTGGTCTTGAAACGTTTTCGCTATTGCATCTGAGGCATCTAAATGCTATTCGAAGAATTCTGCCATTATCTTGCACTGTAGAGACTCCAGATTTGGTTAAAAATGTTATTACAAGTGCAGCTACATAGTCATTGTTGTTTGCTTTTCACATCCACTGAACATTTTAATGAAGTTCTGGGGAAGTTTTATTTACCCGCTCCCACCTCCCCAACCCCCAGGTGATTATTTGGAAACCTGTGTCTGTGCTGTGTGGCAGCCTCTCTGATGCTCTGCTGGTGCTGTGAGAGAGTTGTATTTCAGCATGTAACTTCTAGTGTATTGTCAGGCTGTGACCTCCCCCAGAACTCATCATCTTGAAGGGTACATCCAGGAGAGGATCTGCCATTTCTCATAGTATTTATCACGGTCAACAATAAGCGATCCTTCCCAGGGGGTGCTCTAGCTACCTTTCTAATATGAATTGCCATCTGTTCCTAATAACTCAGCCTCTCCACACCATCTTGTATTTTTACTTACACTGTTACTCATCACGATTAGGGTCAAAAAAGATAGGCTTATTAATATTATTCCTCTGAGCAGTTGCAGAGGATAATGAATTCTGTACCCTTGAAGAGCGATTGAAGAATTGTCTCTCTAAAACATCTATCCTTTCATCACATGGAGAAAGCACCCAGAATTTCCTCAACCACACAAGGTGCAGCATTCTCAACCGCTGCCCCATTGAAGGTCATCACCAAATCATACATGAATTTCTGCTAAGATTGTTTAAAAGAGCCTTTTTAGAGCTTGTAGACACACCTACCTCTTGCTCACTCACTGCACTCATTTAACACTGAGCTTCATTTATTTTTACAGAATTTTACCTTCAATGATGACTTCAGTCCCAGCAGTACCAGTTCAGCAGACCTCAGCGGCTTAGGAGCAGAACCTAAAACACCAGGGCTCTCTCAGTCCTTAGCACTGTCATCAGATGAGGTACTTCCATGGCACTATGACAGAACTGCTTTGTCAATTCTGACATTTTACCCATGAACCATCACCAGGAAAATGTTTTTAGGGTAGATCTTGCATAGAAATCATCAGGACTATGGTTTATATTTAATATGAAGTCTTCATGATTTCTTTCCCTCCCTTTCTCAACACAAAAGCAAAGTCTTGTTCTTAAGCTTTCCAGGGGCCCCTTTTACACATATATGTAAACACACATTATGGGGAGGCTGGGCAGTGCAGAGTTAAACATGGGGGAACAGCTCAGAAATCACATAGAAGTTTACTAATTACTCCTTCCTTTTTTCCCTTGCCTCCCCTGACAACCACCCTCACCCCAGGGTTCTGATACTGCCTCTGATTAGGGTGAGGTCTCTGATTGAGAATCAATCGTTTTGATAAAGAGGGAAAATAGCATGAGAACCATTTATTTAAAAACAGGGGTCAAAATTAGTATTGCTACAAATTATCAGGAGATAAATGTGTACAAGAGAGTCAGGAAATGAGGTTAGTGATTTAGTTCCTTGAAAAATGGGTGGAGGACAGAAGGCACCATAAATAAAGATATTTTTGCTCTAAATATTTGTTCTTACTGTTTCTTTCTAACATGATTTTTTATTCATAAAACTTTTTTTTTTCTTGTAAGCTTTTCTGCCCGTATTCTTCAAGCTTGGTGCAATTTTAATTTTATTAAATTATGTACTATATATGTTGTGTCTCCTGTTTCTGTAACACTTTTCTTCTTGATTCTTTTATTGCTACCTCACTCAGAGCCTGGATATGATAGATGACGAGGTGAGCTATCAGTGGGCTGTGAGTGGTGGCTTGTGTGCTATTGTTTGAATGTGCTTTTTCTCTCTTTGGAGATGACTGAAAAATCAGAATACAAGAATACCTTCCTCTGTAGTGAAGGGTCTCCTTGTGTTAAATAGCTTTACTCTCTGCCCTTGTCATATCTTAGTTTAAAAGGTGTTCCTAAGTTAAGAGGATCTCCGCATTGCACCTCCAGAGTTCCTTGATTTATCTCCCATCACCATTACATTGACATGGTCCATTCTTCTTCCTCTCCTTTGCCTTCATCTCAGCTTACCCCATCCCTTCTTCTGTGTTCCCTGTGTGGGTCACCAAGGTGACTCCTGTCTTTCCTCCAAGACCTATCATCAACTTCATCTCCTGTCAGCTTAGTGGGTCTAGGAACCAACCTGTCCCTTTGTACTATTAAAAAGAATATTCTGCAGTGGACAGAGCCAGAAATTTGGAATAAACTCCTAACTATTGAGCTCTACCACTTACTAACTGTGTGATCTTGGACAGATCACATAGACTTTCTCAGCCTCAGTTTCCTCGTTTCTTTTTTTTTTTTTAAGACAGTCTCACTCTGTTGCCCAGGCTGGAGTGCAGTGGCACAATCTTGGTTCACTGCAACCTCCACCTCCTGGGTTCAAGCAATTCTCCTGCCTCAGCCTCTCAAATAACTGGGATTACAGGCATGCGCCACCACACTGGCTAATTTTTGTATTTTTAGTAGACAGTGGGTTTCAATATGTTGGCCAGGCTGATCTCGAACTCCTGGCCTCAAGTGATCCACCCACTTCAGCCTCCCAAAGTGCTGGGATTACAGATGTGAGCCACCATGCCCAGCCATTTCCTCATTTCTTGAAAGTAATGATGGGTATTATCTGCCCTACCTTCCTCACAGTTTGCTTGCTGCCCGAATGAAATAATGGTTGTGAAACTTCCCCTAAGAAGGCTTGAGAGCTTAATGCTCTCCCCTCCCAAGTGAAAGATACCTCAGTATTTGTTAATATATTTTTACAAATTCCAAAGTCTATTAGAGGATAAATGATGCATTGCATATAGAGATTTATGAAATATTTATTTTCTACATCTTATAATCTGTCCAGACTGTTTTGATGTAAAAGCTTGCAACATTAGTATATTTTCTTCAATATTAAACTTTCTACATTAATAATGGTGCTTTTTTATTAATGGGAATTTCTAAACTTCCAAAAACATAAAAACATATAGGTAATAAGTATTTTTTCTAACACCACTAGAACCATTAGCTTATCATATTTTGGTTTAAACATAAATGTGGCTCTCATAGGTTAAGAAATTCCTTTTGATAGCATAATATGAGCCATAGTATCTTGGTCCTTTAACACTACGTGACATTCCTATCTCAGATCCTTGATGATGGACAGTCTCCCAAACACAGTCAGTGTCAGAATCGGGCCGTTCAGGAATGGAGTGTGCAGCAGGTTTCTCACTGGTTAATGAGCCTAAATCTGGAGCAGTATGTATCTGAATTCAGTGCCCAAAACATCACTGGAGAGCAGCTCCTGCAGTTGGATGGAAATAAACTTAAGGTAAAGAATTATATGTCTGTCTTAGGTTACCAGGTATAATTTGTATTACTCATATCACCTAAAATGTTTTCATTAGATAAGAGCATTCTGCGTATCTGAGAGGTAATTCTCATCAACATTCAGCAGAAAGGATGTTGAATTCTTTCTGAGTAGTAAATGAAGTCTCAGAAAGTCCATCAGGAGTTCTAAATCAAATGGTGGGCTGCTGATTAGGAGAGCGAGGGACCCACTCCATTGCTTCCACCTGGCAACACATGGTCCATATATTAACTCTCCTTACATCTGATGTAGTATGACTTTTAATAATGGCCACTGTGGACTTTTTCATCACATTAGAATTAAGACCCAGATCCACGAATCTTCTTTTCCTTGTTCATTTCTCCTTCACCTCCACTCTTCCTTACACACCACTCCCAAACTGGAATGATGTTCTCCCCAGAAGTTTTTTCCCCACATATGTATACACATCTTCCCTCCCCTCCATGGCACTTTCATTTCCACTTGTCCAGTCCATCTCTCTTAGAGACCAAGGTGGCATCCATCCCTTTGGGAAAGGGAAAAAGGAGCTTACAGCCAACTCCATGTACCTCCAAGCCCCACCCCCGCCTCAGCCCCCTGCTGGGCTGACGGGCAGATGAGTATCTCTTGACAGTCTTGAAAAGGTTAGAGATCAATCAATAGCTTGTGAATATGAAGGCCCCATTGACAAGGCTGTCCCTGTTGGGGAGATAGATAGATGCATCCCGCTGTTGATTCTGAAGGTCACGAAACATTTAAAGTACATAAGCAACTCCCCTTATTCTGAATTCTAAGTTCATCGAGCAACCTCCTCATTATAATCAAGCTTCCTTTATAGGTCTGCCTACGGGGAAAGAATGGCTAGTCATGCTGACACGAGCATTCTGGCCCCAAAGACATTTTTGGTTCTCATTGTAATGAAAACATTGGCAGAAAGGAAGCCATTTCAATTCTTCTTGCCCTTCTTGGAGCCCTCTGTGACAGCAGGTGCTCACTCCTATGCTTTGAAAATATTGATGAGTTTAGCAATACCTTTACCTGTAAATGTCTACAGCCCAAAGGTTGGAGAAGTAGAATTGTGCCCTTTTTCCATTCATTCACCCATTAATTACTAATTTGGAAAGCATTTAATTAATGAGCTTTAGGGTATACTTTGCAAGGGACTTCAAAGAACAAAAGAAAAAATAAAGGGTAGCCCCCAGTGTGTTGGTTTTTAGCAAATATAACTAGTTCTTCCTCTGTTCTTACCTCTTCTATGTTTGAATTAGTTTACAAACTTGGACATATGGTATATTAACATCATCGGAGGGCTCATTGGTTTTCAAATTCAGTTTGTGTGTGTGTTTTTTTCTTAGGCTCTTGGAATGACAGCATCCCAGGACCGAGCAGTGGTCAAAAAGAAACTCAAGGAAATGAAGATGTCTCTAGAGAAGGCTCGGAAGGCCCAAGAGAAAATGGAAAAACAAAGAGAAAAGCTAAGGAGAAAGGAACAAGAGCAAATGCAGAGGAAGTCCAAAAAGACAGAAAAGATGACATCAACTACAGCCGAGGGTGCTGGTGAGCAGTAACACATACCCTCTTACAGGTGATGGAGATGCTCCAAGAGAAGTCCCCACCTCTTCCTGCCCTGCTCTCCTCCAGAGGATGAAAAAGAAACTAAATGATAAGGGTAATGCGGCTCTAGGCGGGCTGAGGAACTGTGTGTTGAATAACTGCCTTTTCCGCAATAGAATGCACTCTTAATTTTAACTACTGAAATAATCCCAAGCCACTTTTGGTTTATTAAGAAATCAGAGATTTCATTTAAGTAGCTGTGTTTTGCTCTTCTCTAACTTACCAACATCTTGTGTTGTGTTGGGTGTGTTTTGTCACTTGGAGAACTAGTGTGACTCCACCCAACAAGAGCATGACACACCCTGGTGTTGTTGATGGAGCACCGTGAATTTTCAGTGTGGGATCCTGAAATGGCAATTGCACATGTCTGCATGGCAGAGAGCACCCTGCCATGAGATCTGAGACCAGTACTTAACTTCTAGGGCTGCAACACCTACTCCAATTTGTGGGAAAGATTCGCTCTTAATTCTCAGTCTGGACAGTAAGACCACCCCGCTGTGGAAACATGGGTGGTCTGCTCTGTAGTTACCTACTAAGGGAAAAGGCAAGCAAGTCATTCTGCTTGCTAGGCATCAAAAAGAAAGAAAAGAAATTATAGCTATTTGTTAACCACTGAAAAAAGCAAAAGCCTTAAGAATGTGGATGTGGGTATTACCTTGGGGTTCTGAGGGTAATATTTATCCTCTAGATATAGCTGAACAAGAAAGAAAAAAATCAGACATTAATGCAGCCATGGGATATTGGGATCTGTTGACCTTGCTACTGCTGTGTGTTCATCATTTCAGCAACACTGGCAAACACAACACAGTTCCTCTTCCCCCCACCCAACCCAAGAAATTGAACAGGAAATTGATTTTTAAGGAAACCACCGTTTTCAGGTTTCCTCTCCTGGGGAACATTCTGGCTGGTCTTCAGCCTGCCTATGTCACAATCAGGAACTCATCACATATTTTCTACTCAAGATTTCCCAGGTGGGCTCAGTTAGTGTTTTAACAAATGTACTTTTAAGAAAAATAGAAATACCAGTTAGAGGAAATTTAGATTTGAATAACATTCAACCAGAGAACCAATGTTTTTGAGTACAAAGAATGTTCCTATAAAGAAGAACTGTCAGTTAACATTTTAGAGAGATTTTGAATGGTTTTTCTGAGCCATTCCTTTCCATACTTCAAAGATTTCCAATTTTACAGAAAAAGTTTGTTTAAGGCAGTGCATAGGATACACTTTAGTAGTGGAGGAACTTATACTAATTTTAAGCCAGTATTAAGGATTTCCATATTTCACCAAACTAAGTCAAGTGCAGGAGACTGGGGCAGAAGGAGGAGAAAATAAACTCGTTTTGAGAAATTTCATGTGATGAGGGTTTTTTGTTTTTTATGCTCATGTGTCTGGTTCTCTTTGCTGCGTTGACTCTAAAAATGAGGTTGTCCACTTTCCAAAGGACAAGTTTCAGAATAAGACTTGAGGCCACATGAATTCTTGGACAGTATTGTACTTCTTTTACTTTATGGGTATCTCTGCTCTGTTCCCAGCATCATCGTGTCTTCCACTAGAAGTATTCCATATTTAAAGCCTGGGCAAGGCTTTTGAGTGTAACAGATTAAGGGAACTCCCTTGTAGCCCCATCTTGTATTTTAATAACAGTGTGATTTTTTTCTTATCTGAAAATCTGAATTCAGAAATTATCTAAACTAGACACTTTTAATTCTGTTTTACCCCCAAGGCCTGTTTTCTTTTCATTGCCAGAGTATTGTTGGTTATGCGTCAGCTCTTTTGTCATTAGGTACAGACCATTCATTCAGTCCTCAGAAACGTTGACGTGAAGTAACATTGTGTTTTACAGTTATCAAAGTCACCATTATGTTCTTCTGTCTGTCTTCATTAGGGGCATGATAATGAAACTGCCATATTGGATACTCTATTAATGTCTTGAGATGTCTGGTGCTTTGTTATTTATTAACATCATGAGAAATAAGAAGCCACTATTAATGAGTGATACAATTTGGCAAAACTTTTCAAATACTAAAACACTAAATTAGTAAAAATCTGGTAATATTAGTGCTTGCTATTGTAAATTTTTGCCATTTTTGCTTATCTTTTGGAAAAAAGTGACCTGGATCAGACTGGAAGTTCCACTGTATTCAAGAGTAGAAACAGAAAGATGATTATCTTAAGTTATGTTTACACTTTGGTAATCTTTGAAAATGGATGTATATACTGGAAATGTCTGTGTCTTGGTTTTGCACCTAATTTATGATCTATTATATTGCATTTTCTTAAATGTCTTAGAAGTATTGTTCTTTATAACTTTGTATATTGAATGTTTAGATAAATGTCCAACTGACAATGTTATAAATCAAATTCTTATTCCTTAAATCATTTAGTATTATAAGTATTTTGATTTTTTTAAGTTAAATTATAGTAATTTTAGGCCTAAATGAGTTATTTTAACATTACCACTTAAAACGGATGAAATTATAAAAGTCATTTGGTTTGATTGCCCCACAAAGCATAAGATGTAAACTGATTAAGGGTATGAAAGCAAAGTGAAAGGCCTCAGATCTTATGCACATTTTGTTTTCCTATTATTTCTTTTATTGACTGTAGTGCATGATACCTAATCAAGGCTCCAGTGTCTTGCACAATTCCTACTTTAATGCTAGTGGTTTTCAGTGTCCTTACAATTTAACACAGAATTGTTATTTCATCAACCTTAAAAACTTTGCAGTTTTTTATTATCAGAAAATGAACAAAAAGGGAATATCTGCTTGTTATGGACTGTATTCCCTAAAGGAGAGCTCAGTATGATTCTAACAATAGCCAAAAGTGTTTTGGGGTATAGGTTATGCTTTATTGGGAGGGAATGTGTGGTGAGGAGGCCAAGCTGCAGACAGAAAGCATTGTATGAGCTGTATCTGGGTCAGGGTTTCCCATTAAAGGATGTTAGTTTTATAACAGATTACTTTGTTTAAGACCATCTCCCTTCAAGTAACTCACAGTTTATGTAATACTAATCTCATTCTTTTTACCTGGATCAGGAATTTACTGCAGAATGTTAAGTTAGGGAAAAAACCTCATTTCATCCATTCTAACACTCCTGATGAAGTCCCCCTTTAGTTTCATGACAATAAAGCTGTTCTGTGGCTTACATCCTTTAGCTGGGATTGACATTGATTTCACACCCTCAACATCACAAGCTTTTTTAACCCACGGCAGTTCATGATTGCAGTATGATAGATACTAAAGCCAAACTCAGCTTTCAACTGGCACAAAATGGGACTGTCACCTTTTGCTCCATTTTTGTTGGAAACAATGTGGCAAGAGGGAAAATGAGGAACCAGATTTACCTTTGCCACTATCTGTGACCCTGTAGTCATCCCTAGCCTGAAATCTTAAAATATCCCAGTCCCAAGCTACAAAAATGGTCACAGGTGGTTTGATCTAGCAGCACCTTGGCCGTTAGAGTTTGTGCTGAAGACAGACTTGTCTGGGTTCGTTATGCACCAGAATTAACATGTGCTTGAAAATTGCATTTTATAAAAGGGAAATGAAAATTTGCATTTATATAGATACTCTGATTCATGTTTAAGTGTTAAAGGTTATGCAGACTAAACTTCAAGAGGAGATCCAGTGTTTTAACAACAGTGTTCTAGAGGATTCTAAAGGAAGCTGCCCCAGCAACCCTGAGAGAACCATCTATACTTTGGATATGTTGTAGCCCCATCATTACACTGAGATATTTCCATTTGAGTAACTAAAGTTACTCCTGACAGAGCCGGAGATGAGGGGCATTTTGGTGGGCAGTGGTCACTAGGGTTCACGTCACCTACTTAATGCAAAGACCTTCGTGGTCTTAGAATGAAAAGGTAAAATGGAAGAGAAAAGCACAGTCCTTTTCTATCTTTTCAAGTTTACTTTTTATCAAGGATGTACCTGTGCACTATTCTAAAGCTAAGCATTTAAGGATAAACTCCAGAAATAAAATGTCCATATTTTCTTTTTTTTTTTTTTTCTGTCATCTGTCACCCAGACTGGACTGCAGTGGTGCCATCATGTCTTACTGCAGCCTCAAACTTCTGGGCTCAAGTGGTCCTTCTGCTTCAGCTTCCCAAGTAGCTGGGACTACAGGCATGTGCCACCACCCCCAGCCAAAACATCCATATTTTCTGTTAGAATGGATTACATTATGATGGGGGGTGGGAGCTGGGGGAGGGCTGTACATTCCCAAAAGAAAGTAGTGTTATAGGAAATCCAAATGTGCTTCAGTGATTCACTCCTGAAAAGCAGCCTGGGTATGTTGGCAGATTTTGTTTGCATTTGTCTTGCGTATTTAAAGTCTCAGGAAATCTAGTCTTGGTCCAAAACACTGGAGAAAAAAATAACACCAGACAAAACACATTTGAGTAACTTGAAGTAGCAGCATAGAATAGGCCCAACTAAGATATTGGAGGGGCAAAGAGAAAGCCGACAGAATCAGCTTCTCCTGGAAAGTGAAAGCATCAAGTTCTATTTGTGGTAGACAGAGGGTCCTTGTTTGCTTGTGTGTGATGTCTATGTGGGCCTATTGAGGGAATGGTAGTTACTTGAAAGTTCACATATGTAAGCGTGTGGACCCAGCACAGTCTGTGACCTGATTCCAGATCAAGAGTGGAGAAGGAAAGAAATATGATGATTTCCTATGCTTGACCCTAACCCAACCCCAAAACTGCTAGGGATTCAACAGTGAGTAAGATGTATGGAATAAGAGAACAGACAACTTCTCAACAATGTGCATGCCGTTTGTGTAGATGTTCAGAACTACATATGTGTGAATATAACTCCCACTTTACACGTGCACACACACTACAATCACATGGCATTAAAAAATATATTGTGTATGGAACTCGGTGAGGTCAGTCAGGACCTGGAGCTGTAATCATAGCCTTATTGCCACTTCTTGTGTTGTGTATACATTGAATGGCTCATAGATTTTAAGAGATTTTTTTATTGTAAGTATTTCTACTAAATGCACTTATCCTTCTATATGTTTATATATTTTGGTAAAATTGATTTATCAGATACTTGGTATTTTAGTAAGAAAATTTCCTCAAATATTTGGCTAATGCTTTGATGTCAAGATTGCATATTGCTGAGTTGGAGCTCAGAAGAAATTTATGCAGCTTTGGGCATTTTCAACTGCAGACTGCAGTTTTCTTGGCTAAAAATTGCACTGTGTGTTCTTGTGAATTTGCTCACAATTCTAAAGTGACATAATTGGTGGCTGTGATGCCTAAAGTCACTGCCTACTGGCTCTCTTCTGATGAATGTTGCCATCATATGATCATTTATTTACTTTTTGTGCAAGTGATGGCATTTTGGTTGTTGCCAAAAACAACACAAGTGGTTGGGAGTGTATGTTGTTGGAAGGTGTACACTTCTGTGTCTTTCAGCTGTATTATTTATACACCCAGGTTTTCTGTTAAGGATGTAATCATTCATTTATGAAAGAACAATTGGCAAGAAATAATTAAATTACTTTAAAAAGAATTAGGCACTCCAGCCAGATAACACCTCCCAACAACATGAAATTTAGTTAGTGCTTAGTGAAATTCCTTAAATATATATGTATATGTTTTCTTCAACATTATTTAATATCATAACTACTGCTTTTATATTTTTTAATGGTGTCGCAACCACTCGTACACCTGCTACATCTTACTGACAAAACTGGGCAGCTGAAAATAAAAGAGAATAAATTCTATTCCACTGTAAGAAGTTGATTTCTTTTCAGCTTTCTTTGTATATCAGTAAAGAACAAGAATTGTTTGAAAATAATTTTAAGTCTGATAAGTATGGATAGCATGTTACCTAAGCTTTTAATTTGTACATTTTGATGTCTGATCACTTGCATGGAAGAGACAATAGTGCCACGTCTGAATTGTTCTCTTGTGCTTGGTTAATATGTACTTCTCTAGATTGTTCAAAAAGTTTCAAATGACATTCCTTACTCTTTGGTTTTCAGAGGCATTCAAGCAAAATATCACAGTGGTCCTTTGGTTTCTGACCAATCTAACAATACCTGTGATTAAATTTAATTTGTTAGTGTAAATAAATTTCTTGCCAATGAGTATTATTGTTGTTAGACAACGAATGCAATAAAAAGAGAAATACTGAGGTCTGTTGAAGCAATTTTTTTTCCCTCTTCCATTTTCACCTTCAACTAAAACAAGCCTTGACTGGGTAAACCTGTATCAACTGTCAAAGCATATCTGTCAATCAAGAGCAAAGTGCACATTTTTCATGGAAATGAAACTAAAAATAAGTTTTAACCATGGTAAAGTGTAAATTGGCAGCTAGACATTACATTTGAAAGCACAATTATGGAACTGGGCATAAAGTTAAAAGAGCAAAGCCCGCACTCGACGCTTCCTCGCCCATCATTTTGTTCCCCTGTCGCTGCTTCACCGTCAAAGTCTCTGATATCATCTCTCAGCCAGGAAAACCTCTGTGACAAATCCATTAAGTAGTCAGTCTCCTACAGCGAGGGGCAAGCTAAGAAAGAATCAAGACCATCATAGAGTATGGGGTTATTTTAAACAATATTCTTTCTAAAGCCTTAAAAATTCAGAAGACTTGGATATAACAAGTGAGGGCTGTTAATTTCATTCATTCTCACACACGCAAACTATAATTTATATGTGACTAAACCTATGTCAGTGCGAAAATTTAGATCTGGGAATCACAGAATACATGAATTAAGGTGTTTCCCTCTTTTTCACAATGTACGTTATGAAATTTCTAACCAAGGCATGTCCGTTTTTGAGTGCTCTTCAGTATGTGCTGTGTCAAATTGGATAGGCTTTTGTTTCTTCAGTGGAATTTGCTTATTCTATCAAGAACAAGAAAGAACAGAATGTGGTCATTTTATTGCAGATGTTAGGGAGCCTAACTACTCAGGAGATTCTTTCTAAATAATGAAATATGTTGGGGGTGTTCCTAAGCATCACACTCATTGATAATTTCAAGACAGTCTTTCAGAGAACCCAGCATCCTGGGCTGTGAGCAGCATCTCAGAAGAATTGAGCCCTTGTAGGGCACAGGATATTATGTCACTGGAATCATGACTAACTCCAATCTTGCTGTGAAGAAAGTGGTTTTTTGACCCAGACAAAATGTTGCTGTTTATTACTTCAAGTCAGTGATTCTTAAACTGTTGGTGGTTCTCAATTTATTGGCAAAACATTTTTCCCGAAATGCCAGACTATCATCATAACAAGTGCCCTAGAAAAACTTCATTTCTGGCTGGGTGTGGTGGCTCACACCTGTAATCCCAGCACTTTGGAAGGCCAAGGCAGGTGGATCACCTGAGGTCAGGTGTTCGAGACCAGCCTGGCCAACATGGTGAAACCCTGTCTCTACTAAAAATACAAAAATTAGCCGGGCATGGTGGTGTGCGCATGTAGTTCCAGCTGCCCGGGAGACTGAGGCACAAGAATCTCTTGAACCTGGGAGGCAGAGGTTGCAGTGAGCCGAGATCGCACCACTGCACTCCAGCCTGAGCAACAGAGTGAGATTCGGTCTCAAAAACAAAACAAAAACAAGAAATTTGTTTCTAAAGTCACTGCCTTAACACCCCAAAGAAGTAATTCATCATGAAGGTTATACCTTCAAAACAGAAAAACAAATAAATGAAAATGGGTAACCTTTATATATCAGCCTCTATAACAAAATGGTAAAGTCATGTTTTCTTCCTAGTCATGTCTCAGAAGATAGCCAAAGGGGTTGTTGATCTTTTCTATTTGTTTGTTTACCTTTCTATTTTTTTCTTTTCAGCCCCCACAACAAGTTTAAATATTAAACAAAAACCCACCAGCACTACCACCACCTCAACAACAGTGTAGTCTTTGGGGACACTTCTTGTAGCTTTGCCCGAGTCAATTATGGGATTCATTCTGTATCCAATCATCAAAGTGAACAAACTTCCTTTCACCAAGTCAAAGACACTCTAATGTACAATTTGTGCCAAGATCATAGAGACTCATAATTTTCAGGTGTGACAACACTCCCAAGAATTTTAAGATTTTCCTATGTGTCATTGCAACAGGAGAATTGAAAAAGCAAGAGTACAAGGGGAGTTGGAATAATTCAGGTTAATATTTACTGAGAAAGTCATATATCGAAGGGAAAATGGGAGTAAGTCTGACTGCCATAGTCAGACTTACTATGTGCGTGGAGTAGAGGGGAACTTCATAATGCATATGTTTTCTGGCCTGTGAACTGGAGTCCCTGGGTGAGTACTGGAGTTCTAAAGACATGTGAGCTAACACCCTGCTCCCCTGTGTCTTCTGAACAAGACATGGCAAGGCAGCAATACACACATGTGCTTTTGGGCAACACATGTTTTAGGGTAAGTACTTTTGGGGTCACACACTGTTATTTAATATCTGACAATTGGCATAACTGATTTATCCATTTTAGTGAGAAGGATTTTTACGGTAAATGAGGTTTTCAAGTATTCCAAGACTGATTTGATAGTGTATTCTCAAAAAAAGCCCTACACATCATATTGCTCCCAGTTAAACAGTGCTTTGATGCTTCATGATGTCCGCATTTAGGGTGAGCATTCATTGTTCAGCTAAGAACACTAGGTCCTTGGAATATGGCAAGCGGTTGAAATAATGGCCTCAGTTTCTATGGCATGGGTGCAAATCGGTCTGTTAGAGCTCACAGTAGAGAGCTTTGTGAAACACTGTGCCAATCAGCAGTTTCCCTTTGTACACAGAGGCAACTGTACTGCCTTGCAACACTGTGCCATTTTCTGCATAAACCTGTGTCACTTTAGGTTCTTCTGTTAGAATGTTCTCGATTCGAAGCACCTGTGGAAGAAATAACATTGGGTTAATATTTTTGTTGTCACTTAAAATAATCATGCAGAATAGGGTTATCCTCCATAAGAAGCCGTATAATCTTATACAATGAGATAAATCCTATTTTGTTCCAAAATTACACTTAACACACCTGTTTCCTCATTTGGGAACAGGTGGGTACTGATCGCAAGTGATCTTTAGCAGAGGTGGAGAGTATCTAGACCTACAGGGACGAGGCAGGAAATGCAAATGAGCAGCACATCCTGGATGTGGGACATTAGGGAGCAGTGGGGATTTCAGTCAATGTGGAGGGAGGAAGCAGTTACTCAGTATGATGGTTAATACTGACAGTCAACTTGATTGGAATGAAGGATGCAAAGTATTGATCCTGGGTGTGCCTGTGAGGGTGTTGCCAAAGGAGATTAACATTTGAGTCAGTGGGCTGGGAAAGGGAGATCCACCCTTAATCTGGGTGGGCACAATCTAATCAGCTGCCAGCAAATATAAAGCAGGCAGAAAAACATGAAGAGGGGAGACTGGCCTAGCCTCCCAGCCTACATCTTTCTCCTGTGCTGATGCTTCCTGCCCTCAAACATCAGACTCCAAATTCTTCAGTTTTGAGACTCAGGCTGGCTCTCCTTGCTCTTCAGACTTGCAGACAGCCTACTGGGGGACCTTGTGATCAGGTAAGTTAATACTTAATAAACCCCCCTTTACATATATATATATATATATATATATATATATATATATATATATCCTATTAGTTCTGTCCCTCTAGGGAACATTGACTAATACACTCAGCAATAGCCAAACTGTTGCCATGCAGTAATTAAGGTCCGTTTTCATGTATTTTCAGGTAAGCCAGGGAACTGGATGTTTACACTTAATTCCTGGTTTTTAAAATGCAGACAAAGAAGAAAAAAAAAATTGGCCCTCAAAAAACCACATCTCTGTACCATACTCATGCGTTCTGAACTTAACCTCCTGTCTCTAAATGTATAAGATTTTGTAACAGTTTCCTTCACTTAATTGAGGAGAAATGTGATTGTATCATTAATAACAGTGTAGTATCATGTTAAGCCAACCATATGAAATAGCCAATATTTGATCATTCTGGCTGTCAAAAATAGCAATCGCATGTGATTCAACTTAGTATGAAAAGCACTACACTGAGGTGGGAGACCTGGGTCATGTCTTGGATCTTCCACTCACATTTGTTTCTCATCTGTAGAATGAAATGGGTGGGACTAGATTATCTCTAAATTCCCCTTCAACTCTAACTTTCTATTATTAAGCCTTTATGATAATACATAATGACTTGCAGAAAGGATATCTACATCACAAATGTGGCGGACTGTGAAGGCCACTGCATGGATATAAAAGGGTCTGTGGGAACATTCAAAATGACCTCTTAAAAATAGCTGGCACCAAAGACAGATGTCTTAGGAAATTGCCATAGCATTAACATGTAGTAGTTACAGGGAAATAGTTGATGGTACACCTTGGCTTAGCTAAGCTTCTTGTTAATAAAACTAAATCATTCTTCTAGGGGCAGTGCATTAGATAATGAATTGTTATTACTTTTTGCTATTCCTTTGCAGATCAATCATTAGAAATGAAGTATTTTTTCCAGAACAACAAACCAAGTCCATGCTATAGCAAATGACCCAAGATTACTAAATGAGCTAACAAGCAAGAAAAATTAGAATCTAACATTCTGCTTAGTTCTGAGCACTGAACACTCCACAGCATACATTTCTTCAATTCTATTAAACATACCATTCAGCAACCCTAATAGCTAAAAACTAGCAAAAGGCACAAAGGATTGCCATTAAACATGATCACAATTGTCCTGTAAACCTAGAGATAAAAGGTAAGAGAGGTAGATGGAAATACACATTTGGATTTTTTTTTTTAAACCCAAGAGATATGGGCTTTAACACTTTTTTTTTTCCTGTTGGGCAGGTGAAATGGACTCTTAAAACTGAGCTTTAACAATACACAGCAGTAGACAATATGTCAAAATGATACCATATATATGATGTAAATAATAAGTATCCTTAGTAGAAACTGAAAACTCAGTAAATGTGCAAATACCTATATTGAAGTAGGTTGCAAATTCTTATTTATACCCAAAATAGTTCACTGAATAAAGACCATGGACAAAAAATGGGACCTTTGAGTACTGCAACTAAGGTGGAAGATGAGATCTTCTAAGCCAGAATAATTCCAGCTATTTATCTTGCCACCTGCAGGAAGATCTAGAGAGGCTGGCCAATGTGCTCCAGGACTGGTCCATTGCATGGACCTGTGCGTATACCACCACACAGGAAGGGGGAGTTGAATAGGAAGGCATGTAACAAATGAATGATTAAACCATAGCAGTATGGCATCATTATATTCTTTGAGGATCCCTTAACCAGAGGCCAAGTTCCTCTCAGGCAACCCTCTCCACCAACCACCGTCTACCTGTTCTGGCTTCTGGTATTCACTTCCTCCCTCCCTTGCTAGCCCTGGGGTACTGCATTATCCTCTGTTGATTACCCTACACTGTGTCCACACATTTTGTATATAGTCCTTTGATTAAACTCCCCTCAAATTATCCAATTTAAGTGTGCCATGTGTTTCTTGCCTAGACTCTGAATAAAGCACCTCCAAAAGCCTTCATTTCTGATCATTTGGATCATCTATCTATGTCCCCCCTTTTATTTGCACATAGAATTGAGAATTGGCCGGGCACAGTGGCTCACGCCTGTAATCTCAGCACTTTGGGAGGCCGAGGCGGGTGGATCACAGGTCAGGAGATCAAGACCATCCTGGCCAACAGGTTGAAACCCTGTCTCTACTTAAAAAAAAAAAAAAAAATACAAAAAATTAGCCGAGCGTGGGGGCAGGTGCCTGTGGTCCCAGCTACTTGGGAGGCTGAGTCAAGAGAATGATGTGAATCTGGGAGGCAGAGCTTGCAGTGAGCTGAGATCACACCACTGCACTCCAGCCTGGGCGACAGAGCGAGACTCTGTCTCAAAAAAAAAAAAAAAAAAAAAAAAGAATTGAGAATTATGTTTTCAACTGAAAAAACAGTAGCTGGGAATAAAGTCACTTATCTGGTTCATTTTTAAAACTTACCTCTGATGCAGGAGGATTCTCTGAGTCATAGAAGAAGATTTTCATGCCATTGGGATGGCATCCGACCCAAAGGTCTCCTGTCTCAGGATCCACAGATATGTTATCCACGAGGGTATTAAAGTCGAGGGACTTAAAAGATTAAAAACAAGAAAAGAACAAGACATAAAGTAAAACACAATTGTGATGGAGCAAAATATATCAGAGAAAATTTGCCTCTTGTCCTTGGTCACCATGCTGCTGCTTCCAAGGATACAATTCCGCCCCATTTCAATAGGACTCACAAAATTCCTCTGACCTTCATCTATGCTAGTATTTTGTCAATTTCCAGGGCAGAATTGGGCAGCGGGGAGATACTGAAATCCAAGAAAGACTGTTAAAAGTTAGACAAAATCATTTGTACCAACATCTGTGCATGGACCTAAAACTGAAAAAAAGAAGTTTTCGGTGCAGCATGAAACAGCTCCTTCTAAAATGGCATGTGCTAATGATATTTTTAAAAGCATTCAGAAAACAACCAGGAAATGTAGATTCTTTCTCAGAAGAACATCAATGAAACGTGGACTCTTTAATGGCTAATCATAGGCTGTGCAGCCAGAGAAGAAATGATCACCCAGGGTCTCATTTTTGCCTTGTAGTTGAGGAAAAGTTTGTTCTTTAGTTTCCTGATGTTATTCAACTCCCTGTTCTTCTGCTGTTTATTCTCTAAATATAAGTTGCAAGCATTTGATGACTGCACAGATTGCTGTCGAGGCTCTCTACAAGGATCATAAATAATACCAATGATTCTTAATTCCACCATTCATCATCTTGGCTGCCTTCTACCGGGGAGAAATCCCATCTATTTGTTTACCTCTAATTCTCAGTTGGAGAAATAATATCTACCATGTACTTCAGAGGCCAGCATACCTCAGTGCCCAGAGAACCTGTAAATAACTGGTCATGACTCATTGCAAAAGCCAGGGCATGAGCAGACAGCTGCAGAAAACCAACGTTTCCCTGTGCCTCCTACTCAAAATGAGAGCTGTTCCTCACATGCCCAAGGAGGGATTAGAGGGCTCAAGCATCGTGGCAGAGCCTCAATCTCGCCACCATGCAGAGCCATCAGTCTTTCTTACCCCAGAGACAGGCAAGGCAGGCGGCTCCATGCTTTCTCCATCCCTAAACCCCTGTCCATCCCAGTATCAGCACACCACTCTGATACCATAATGTCTTTAAATGAGGAAAATGTTTGTTTCAGGGCTTTGCTCTTATCTTTGGAAGCAGTACAGCCAATTGGTGAATTCCATGGCAGATGAAACCTACTGATGAGAGTGGGAGTGGGAGAAGGACACAGAAACCTGGGGTCCCATTCATTCAACACGCAATTTCTGAGCTCCTACATGAGGTCTGCAAGGAACGCAGCACCTGGAGAGCACCAGGTACCCAGCAGACACAGCTCATGCCATGGATGTGCTGACAGTCCAGCAGGGAGCCTGTTCTGACTCCAGCAATGAACTATTTGCCTTGCAAATAAATAATTCCTCTCCATGCTAACTCACGGCAAGACCCCTGCATATCACATCTCACACTCCCATAAAGGCAACTGGAAAAATTCGCATTCCTTGGTCAAGAAAACATAATAAATTATTCTCTTTGGGAAAAACAGAGTATTCTCTGTTAACAAATATTCCAGGTTTTTGCGAATTGAGGTTCATTGAAGTGTGACTAATTCATTGACTAAGTCCTGGAATCTTTTTTGGAGAGAGGAGAGAATTATTTCTATCGTAGTAAAATATATATAAAATTTGACATTTTAACCATTTTTAAGTGTAAAACACAGTGGCATTAAGTATATTCACAATGTTGTGTAACCATCATCATCATCATCCCTCTCCAGAACTTTCAATCAGCCCCAAATAGAAATCCTGTACCCATTAAACAATAGCTCCCTATTCTTCTCTCCCACAAGTTCCTAGTAATCACCATTCTATTCTATTTTCTGTCTCCATGAATTTGCCTGTTCTAGGTACTTCCTATTAGTAAATCATACAATATTTATCCTTTTGTGGCTGGCTTATGTCATTTAGCATCATGTTTTCAAGGCTCATCCATGTTGTAGCAGGTATCAGAACTTCATTCTTTTTTTTTTTTTTTTTTTTTTTTGAGCTGGAGTTTTGCTCTTGTTGCCCAGGATGAAGTGCAATGGTGCAATCTCAGCTCACTGCAACCTCTGCCTCCCGGGTTCAAGTGATTCTCCTGCCTCAGTCTCCCAGGTAGCTGGGATTATAGGCATGTGCCACCATGCCTGGCTAATTTTTTGTATCTTTAGTAAAGATGGGATTTCACCATGTTGGCCAGGCTGGTCTTGAACTCTTGACCTCGTGATCCACCCACCTCAGCCTCCCAAAGTGCTGGGATTACAGGTGTGAGCCACCGCACGCGGCTAAGAACTTCATTCCTTTTTAAGGCTGAATAATATCCGATTGGACATAAACCCATCCACACCTCATCACAGATTTAAGATTAGCCTCAGCTAGTTTATCAAATTACTTGGCACTCTCGGGCATTAATTAACTGATATTAATTAATACAGTCTTTCAAAAGAATGAATAATGTGACAATTGATGGATAACCTTTTTGGGGTTTTCATGATGGGAGACAGGCACGGTCTGTTGCTGAAATTGGCCTCGCCCTCAGTCTCGCCCTGGTGAGAGCAGAGCCTTGACATTCTGTGGTGAATGTATGTTACATTGGGTTCTATTCTCATGAAATTCTTTAACTTTTGTTTTACAGAAATACCCATTGTTAAAACCGCAGCTTGTTTTTTATTCCCTCAGCCAATACGAGCGTGTGAAATTCCATTTTACTTGACCTAATACCAAACTAGCCCTGCCAGTGATTTTTAATGTCAAACACGATGTTACATTTGATGTTGCTTTAAGGTAATTTTCTCTGAGTGAGGCCCCTCGTGACAGTCTCTCGGATGTGCTGACAGGAACAGTCATACAACTGGCGCTGACAGTGCTTCCTGCAGTGGGCGTTTATGGCAGGAAAGCACCGTCTTGTTGTTTTTCGGAGGTAGAGGGCTGCTTTCTTAGGGCTCTAGTTTGCTCTTGGTCTCTTTCTCCTCTCCTTTGTGTTTTCACCCCTTTTGACTCCAACCTTCAGACGACCAGAATTGGTGGGGGCAGGAGGTGAACCCCTGAAGCATGCCCAGCCCCACCACAGTAATTTAACAAGTATTTGTTAAGTGCCAGCTAGGCAATGCGAATTGTACCAGAAGCAAATAGAAAAACAGCCTGTCCTGGTGGAGCTTACACCCTAGTTGGGGAATCAGGTAATAAAGGGGATGAATAAAATATATAGTATGTTAGCAATACATGCTGAATGGAAAAATAAAGCAGAAAAGGCGAGGGAAAATATGTAGGGGGAGGGAGCAGTTCCAGGTTTCGAAGACCGAGGTGACGTTTTAGTAAAAATGAAAGGAGATGAAGGAGAGGGTCATGGAGATCTGAAGGAAGGTTTCTCCTCCTAGCAGAGGGTATGGTGCCCCGTTCTGAGACAGTGGCAGGAGACGTGGGGCAGGGACACAATGGTTGGAGGTAAAGGCAGAGAGGTGAGGGGCAGCCAGGTCACCTGGCAGCCATCGTGAGAGCGTGGACTTCATAAACATTGCGGAGAGCAGCCCTGCATGAAGTAAAATTTGAGGCTATTTCTTGGCTGTTCCATCAACGTAGAGGAAAAAAGAGAAAGAAGGGGAGGGGAGGAGAGGGAAGGAAGGTGGAGGAGAGGGAGAACAGGAGAAAGGAAGGAAGAAAGGCAGGAAGGGAGGGATGGAAGGAGGATCTGGGAACACAATGCCAAGCTTAAAATTTGCTAGAGCAGAAAGAATGCAAGGTTCACGGGTGAGAGGTGGGGTTTGCTGTTTGCCACTCTGCAGTTGAGTAAAAATGAACAACAAACACATAACCATGCTAATGACTCTTAATAAAGGAGTGAAAAATTGGTTCTCACCCACTCCAATTAAGCAGTCCTTTTTTCTTCACATTTAATTTCACAAATCAATTAGAATCTAATTATCACTCTGCAAACTTACAGTGTTAATACATCTTACCTTCAATGGAGTTAAAGTCCAATTAGCATGCTTTTCATACACATGAATCTTATGAGCCAGCAATTCAGCTATATAGACATACCTTCAAAGAAGAAAGAGCTACATCAAAGTACTAGAAGTAACACAACTTGAGAGATTAAGATGAAGTTGTAATAACGATTCATCGGGAAGAACTTTGCTTAAGGAATGGAAAATGGAACCCATCTCAAACACACTAAATTCTGAAAGAACTCAGTGAGTTTACAGTGCACAGAGGGGTTTAATCTCTGAAAAGTTATTTCTGAAGGAGGGGACATAGTTGTCCTTATCAGTATGGAAGGAACTTAGCCCTAACACCAACTTTTAGTATCTGGGAATGAAATGCACTACAGTGTTTCTCTTTTGGTTTGTCAATTTAGTGTCAAGCCCCAGGTTCTGCATTTCAGGGGATAGTGAGTTCTCTTTCAGGAAAGTTGCAGGAAAGCCCTTGGACAACAGCCCCTTGTTTTAATCCAGAGAAAATATGAGAGAAGAAAAGTTGCTTGGCCTGGATTGAGAGAAGTCTTCCTCCTCTTCTGCCCTAAGTGTGGTCCTGACCCTGTGGCTTTAGTCATACCCCACAAAGATCTGGGGTTAGTCTAAGCACTGTGCATCCCCCCAACAAAAAAAAAAGAAATTACTGCTCAATTATCTTCTATTTTCAAAAACTGGTCTATGATATGAATAATTAAAAGCTGTCCCTGTCCCTGTTGCTCTCGCTTGCTTGCTTGCTTTTTCTTTTTTCTCTCTTTCTCTTTCTTTCTTTCCTTCTTCTTTCTTTCTTCTTTCTTTCTTTCTTCTTTCTTTCTTTCTCTTTCTTTCCTTCCTTCCTTCCTTCCTTTCTTTCCTTTCTTTCTTTCTTTTTTTTTTAAAAAAAAAAACGGAGTCTTTCTCTGTCACCCAGGCTGGAATGCAGTGGTGCAATCTCAGCTCACTGCAACCTCCACCTCCCAGGTTCAAGCGATTCTCCTGCCTGGCCTCCCTGGTAGCTGGGATTACAGGAGTGCGCCACCACGCCTGGCTAATTTTTGTATTTTTAGTAGAGATGGGGTTTTGCCATGATGGCCAGGATGGTCTATGACCTCAGGTGATCCATCCACCTTGGCTTCCCGAAGTGCTAGGATTACAGGCATGAGCCACCACACCTGGCCCCTGTTGCTTTTTCTAAGCATATGTTACTGACTCTGAAATCCTTGATGATGACACAAGATGAGAAAGGGCATATGTATGGATGGATATAGATATTTCATGTATATACCAATGCTATCCAAAATGCAGTCTCCAGACCAATGTTGGTTTGCAAATTGTTTGTTGTAGCTCACCATGAGATAACATTATAAATCAAATACATCACTAAGCACACTGCTTAGTTAAACTGACTTGTTTTTCACAGTAATACTTTCTTGATGAAGGAAGTATTGCCTTGATTTACATTTTGGTACAAATTCTTTATCTTGTCATAAACCTGCACTACTGACGTATACCTGCATACTATTCATCTCATTATACACTCACATCTTTACTCAAAACAAAGCTATTCAGACATACTAAATCTTCATCACAGTTCCCCTCTTAAAATGTACTTTCTTTCCAAAAAGGAAATAAAGCCAGTATGCCTTCACAATGAAATTTTTGATTTGATAATTTCATCCCCTGAAAAATTAAGACATTTTACATTTTTCCTAATTTTTTTTTTTTTTTTTTTTTTTGAGACGGAGTCTTGCTCTGTCGCCCAGGCTGGAGTGCAGTGGCGCAGTCTCGGCTCACTGCAAGCTCTGCCTCCCGGGTTCACGCCATTCTCCTGCCTCAGCCTCTCCGAGTAGCTGGGACTACAGGCGCCCGCCACCACGCCCGGCTAATTTTTTTGTATTTTTAGTAGAGACGGGGTTTCACCGTGGTCTCAATCTCCTGACCTCGTGATCCGCCCGCCTCGGCCTCCCAAAGTGCTGGGATTACAAGCGTGAGCCACCGCGCCCGGCCCATTTTTCCTAATTTTATCTCACTAGGGTAACATGTTAAAATGTATCATATTACTTAAAAAAAGAATATATTCCAAGATCTCTCCTGAGAATCTGAGTAAATCCACTACATTTCAGAGAGTTCACATACTTGCCATCAGGTGAAACGTTGATTCCATTAGCAAAATCAAATCCTTCTGCCACCACTCGAACTTCACTTGGACTATAGTAAACAACATATGACCACGCTAAACCCAAATACACCTCCCAGGATCGTAAGTAGGGGTCAAGAAAATAGTGATCATTTGTGGCATAAAAGTGCTCAGGTCCCACAGCAACAATATCATTCAAACTGCAATTAAAACATACACACATAGTATATAAGGTGAAGGTATTGAACATTACAGGATTATTAATTGGCATTCCTCACTGTCTATTCCTAAAATCAAGATATGGCATGGAGCCTTCGTGCTAGCTATAATGGAACAGAATTAATAGGAAATTAGTCCTGCCAATACAATCCTTAAAGACAATCATTGGTCTAAGAAATCTGAGGAGGTGATTACAGCACTGTAACATAAAAATCCTATTATATGTATCTTAAAATAATGTTACGTCGTGTGTGTGTGTGTGTGTGTATCTGTGTGTGTCTGTGTGTAAACACACTAAATTCAGTAGAAATTAAATTAGGCCAGAAATCATTGTCAGGGCAAAAATGTGCTCACATATCTGTGCTCACATAGAACTAACTCCCGTAAGAAATTGAAAAAATGCTGAACCAGCAGCCTGGATACTTGCATTTTAGTTAAAGCTCTGCTACTATTAGCTGTGTGATCTAAGAAAAATCAATCTTTTCACATGTCAGGACCTCAGTTTCCTTATCTGTGAAAGCAGGATGATAGACTGGTTGATCTTCCAACCTTAAGATTTCGTGATTCTAAACTGAATGAAATGTCCATGAACAAGAATGCTCAGAAATAGAATGCTATGGCTTCTTTTTTTTTTTTCCTTTCTGATTAGGATTCTCTGTTACTGAAAATGTAAGATATATGAGTCTATTTTTCTGCTTTAATAGGTACAATAGTGAACACATAAGTGAGTCATTCTTTGCTGATTGAGGTGATAGAAGTTCCCCAGAGCATGATCTGGGAGAAAATTATCTCTGCTCTATTGCAGAGGGCGTCACGGCCAGCGCATCAGCTCTGACGCAGCTCTGAGCTCTCAGGCAAGTTAGACAGGCACGCAGAGCCTCAGTTTTCTCATCTGTAAAGAGAGGTTAAATGATATTCTCAAAATCATACAGCTCATTAGTAGAAGACTAAGGGTCAGGATCTTAATTTGTGGAGTTGCAGTGGGAATTACAATGAGACAATGCCTGTTGTGTGCTTTGCAGGGAGTATGACATTCAATAAACCCTCAGTCAATGCTAGCCACTATTACAACATGAAAAAAAGAAAAGGTCTCAGAACTTAGGATTAGTCTGGACAGGCTCCAGACATAAATCTGCAATCTGATTTTACTCTCTCTTTTTTAAATTTCTGAAATTAGTATGCTGGACTATCATTTGTCTGTTTTTCGCAGAAAGGAACAGAGTGGAATGGTTTAGAGCAATAGCTTTTTATTGCTGAAAATTTACTACCCCCAGGTGTAGTAAAATAAATAAATAAATAACAAATTTTTAAAGGGTAATAGAGTAATGGCTTTGAAATCTGATGGACACCATTTGAATCCTGACACTGCTTGCTTGTGGGGCCACAGCATTGTCACTAAATTTTGAGCCACTATTCTGAACCTCTGTTTTCTCTGTATACCTTGAAAGGCTAGAGTAAGAATAAAATGAAATAATGAATGCAAAGGCCTTCACACCATGCCTGGCATACAGTAAACGACCAATAATAACAGTTGTGATATATGAATAGTAACAGGTTTAAATTATAATAGATTTAGTTATTGGAATATTAATGTTATAAACAACCATAAAATACAAAGAAGAACATTCACACAGCTAATCCTTGGCTTGAGAGAGCAGAACTCTAGTTAATTATGGCACCGTGGTTATTTTCAGTCTCCTGTGCTGCCTAAGACCAATATTTTTGCAACTGGCTCAAGAAAAAAATACTCCAACCCGGTAACTTAGACAAATCTGAGATTTCCAAGATTAAATGTTAAAACACATAATTTTTTTCACTATTTTGTAGCGGTTTAAAGCACCAGCTCTGAACTCATGTTACCAGGATTAGAATCACAGCTGCACCATTTACTGATGATGTCATCTGGGAAAACTTAACAATTCGTCCAGGCCTCAACTTTTAAAAATCCAAAATGGATATAATAATAACACCTAATTCAGAAGGTATTTGTAAAACATCAATAAAATAATCTGTTTGAATTAGTTAGTGTAGCACCTGACTTACAGAGAAAGCTCATTTATTAGTGTTATCATTTGACCAGCTTCTCCATTCTGCATACTTTTCTCTACTTTAAATCTTGGTGTTCTTCACATTCTCCACTCAGTGACCTTATTCTCTCTCGAAAATATATTTGTTAAATGAATGCATGAATAAACTCTTCCACCAAAAGCTGTTCTTTGAACTTTTACTCATCTTGGTGGGGCAGAAGATGACCTGAGCTGGGGTTTCTACTTGGCCACTAGTGAGTTGATTGGCCCTCATCCAGTAACTCAATTTCTCTCCAATCTCATTTTCCTCATCCTCAAACCACCAGATAAGAAAGAAGAGGAAGGGGTCCTGGTAACACAGAGTGCACACTATATACCAGGCCCTTAGCTAGGTACCTGCAAAGAGTATCAATCTAGATTTACAAATATGGAGGTAGTCAAATGTTATACATAAATTATATAAAAATAGGTTGGGATTCTAGAAAATCGTAATCAGTTGGAGGTAAGTGTTTCAGAAGATAGTGTTAGATTGTTCTCCTAAATACATCACTGGCTTTACAAGCCAAATCTTCATAGGGCATGTGAGGAAGTTAACTGAGATTGGAGATTGTTGAGTGTTTTATTTCACCATATGTTACGTGAACAAGATGCCTAGGGTGGAATTGAGTGTTACCACATATCTGCTATTGCATAAATTTTGTGCAATCAAACAGCAGCGGAGGCAGTATAAGGAGGTCTTAGATGCACTTGATTCAGGGTCTCCTCTTGGGTCTGTGTTTCTAATTCGTGGAAACATCTAAGAGTCTACTTTTTAATATAAATAAATAAGCTCATGATGTCAAATTTATCTATGAAGGCTGTTTGGGTTTGAAATACTAAGTCTGGTTCTGAAGAAGAGAAGGATTTTTTTCCTGGTAATAACTTGAATGGAGATCCTGAGGCCAGGAGCCAGCGTCCAACCAGCTCAGGAAACAAGAGAGGAAAAGAATGGGCCGTCTCTGAGGAGCTTGAGTCCTCAAAAGGTTCTTCAGAAGAGCATGTGGAGGAGTTTGTGATCATTAGAAATGAGTTGAACAGCCATACCTACTATGGCCAAAAGAAAAAACTAAAAGTGGATTAACTATCCACTACAGCTAAAGGAAAATAGAAATGTGATATATCTCAGTACTTAGGCAGAAGTTTATGTCTGATGGTTTTTAGATGCAAAAGCGATTTTTCTTCTTCTTGAAATTTAAACAACTCCACCGTGGACTTGGCATCTGGATGGTTCACCACCAGGAGGTACATGGCATTATCTGAGAGGAGATTAAAAACAAAAACGAAACATTAACTGAGCTCTCACCGTCAGCCCTGTCTCCAACAACCAATTTCAACCCACCTCCAGCTAGTAGTTAGGATGTCAGACAGATGGAATATTTTCATCTCTTTGTAGAGAGAAGCATTTGTGATTGCTCCTGTTCCAAACAAAAGTGGCTCAAGGAAGAACCAGTGACAGTCTCTGAAAACTCAAGACTCCACAGGAGAAAAAAAAATTCTCAAGAATGAGTATCACTGACACTAAAACTCCAAAGAACCCTTTAAGTTTTCCAGTTCAAATGGTCTCCACGAGATGCACAGTTGCGATGAAAGGGATAAAAACCATGGGAACTCCCAATACAAGAAGGTGTGATCAGGTGTAATTTACACAATGTGAGATGATAAATTCCATAGAAGAACATCTGAGAAATAGTAGCAAACAAACAGAAGCAGCTTCCTTGGGTCAGTGGGACTTTAAGAACACAAAGGCGACCAGTCTAAGTGGTCAAGAATGTGTGATCAGAGTTGGCAAGTGAAAGTTAGATTATGATCTTTGCCTTAAGAAAGAGTAGGTCTTTTGAAACCTCTGACATGATCATATTGGCGTTTTTGTTTTGTTTTGTTTTGTTTTTGAGATGGAGTTTCACTCTTGTTGCCCAGGCTGGAGTGCAATGGCGCCATCTCGGCTCACTGCAACCTCCGCCTCCCAGGTTCAAGTGATTCTCCTGCCTCAGCCTCCCAAGTAGCTGGGATTACAGGCACCCACCACCATGCCTGGCTAATTTTTGTGTTTTTAGTAGAGATGGGGTTTCACCATGTTAAGATGCAAAATTTGGCAGGTTGAATTGAGAAGACTTGAACAGAGAAAGCTGCTAAGATGATGTTCATTATCCCATTCAGCAAACAAGTGTTTAATTTATTTCAGTTGGTGTTAAATGCTACAAAGGAAACATACAACAGGATAAAAGAATAGAGAGTAATGAAATACTATCTTCATGGGAGTCAGGCATGTTCTCTCTGATGAGGGGATGTTAGAGCAAAAATCTAAGTGAAATAAGAGAACAAATAATGTGGATATCTAGGGAAAGAGCATTCCAGGCTGAGGGGAGAAAGTGTGCAAAGGCCCAGGGGCAGAACTTCCTGGACATATTCACTTAATTGTAAGGCTGTGCTGGGAGCAGAGTGAAGGCAAGAGAGAGTGGGAGAGTGAGAGGGCTGAAGCCACAGGGAGCCAGAATCAGTCTTGTTAGGGCTTAAGGTGAAGATCCAAGCTTTGCTCACTGGGGGATTTGAACCAAGGAGTAACATGAGCTGAGGCTACAGCAGTAATCCAGCAATGTGGAGAGAAAGGACTGGACCAAGAGGATGCCACTGGCAATAAAAGGCAGGAAAGGCCATGAGAGGCATTTGACAGGAAGAATCCAAAGGCCCTGAATAGAGCTGAGGAAGGAGGATGCTGGAAATCAAATTCAAGTGAGGATTAAAACCTGAATTCACATTTTGTGCAGTGGATTCTACTTCTAGAAATGTATCCTAAGGATATAGTCACAGAAAATACATGTGCGAGAAAGTTTATTTTGGCATTGTTTGCAATGAGCATAAAGGTGGGAACAACCTAAATATTTGCTAGCAGATGAGCTATATTATGGTGCTCCCACACAACTGAATCCCGAATCGCCTTGGCAAAGCAGCTGCAAATGTGCTGTATATAAAGGAGTCCATGATGTAGTGTTTAATGCAGAAGCAATTTATAGAAGGAGTTGTGTAATATTACCTCATTTTTATTTTAAAAAGTATCCACACATCAAACACTATATTTCTTTGCCCTTAAAAATATTTTTAAAGGCCGGGCGCGGTGGCTCACGCCTGTAATCCCAGCACTTTGGGAGGCCGAGGCGGGTGGATCAAGAGGTCAGGAGATCGAGACCATCCTAGCTAACATGGTGAAACCCCGTCTCTACTAAAAATACAAAAAAATTAGCTGGGCGTCGTGGCGGGCGCCTGTAGTCCCAGCTACTCGGGAGGCTGAGGCAGGAGAATGGCGTGAACCCGGGAGGTGGAGCTTGCAGTGAGCCAAGATCGCGCCACTGCACTCCAGCCTGGGCGACAGAGAGAGACTCCGTCTCAAAATATATATAATGGTGATGAATGGGTGGATGAGTGGAGAGTCCATTGAAAGGGACATATATATATATATATATATATATGTGTGTGTGTGTGTGTGTCTCACATGGGGAAGAGAAGGAAATATAAAAGGATGGAAAATCATTTTCAACATTTTGAGTTTAAAGTGTCTATAGGAAAGGAATCCAAATAGAAGTGTCTAGTAAGCACCTGCAGCATTAAAAGTGAAGGGCTAATGAAAAGAAGAAGAAGAATAATACCCCTATTTGGGGATGTCCTCCTAGAAAGCAGGCAGCATGACACTGGTTTGAAAGTTCTAAAATAGAGAAAATATAGAGGAAGTAAAAGATCAAACCTCTGGGGTACTGCTCAGGGAAGTAGCAATGAGTGACAAAACAATGAATTGGGGAGAAAACCTGTAGTAGGATGAGAACCGGAACAGCTAGGTGCACTGCAGTATAAGAGAAGAGCAAGTTTTGTGAATGAGAAAATGGTGAACAGCATAAAAGGAGGTGAAGGAGGCTGAGCGCGGTGGCTCACACCTGTAATCCCAGCACTTTGGGAGGCCGAGGTGGGAGGATTTCCTGAGCTCAGGAGTTCGAGACCAGCCTGGGCAACATGGTGAAACCCCCATCTCTACTAAAATATGAAAAATTAGACCACCTGTGGTCTCCGCTACTCAGGAGGCTGAGACAGGAGAATTGCTTGAACCCGGGAGGTGGAGGTTTCAGTGAGCCAAGATTGTGCCACTGCACTCCAGCCTGGGAGAGAGCGAGACTCCATCTCAAAAACAAAACAAAAAACAAAAGGAGGTGAAGGAAGGAAGGAAGAGGGAAAGAAGGAGAGGGAGGAAGGGAAGAGAGGAGATTTGTTAATAGGAACATCACTGATGATTCTCAAGGTAGCAATTTTAGCCATCCACAGTGGGGAAAGTCCAGAAGAAGAACTGAATGAGGGATCATCTGATGATGAAATGGAGGTAATGGGTATAAACGTGGTTCTTAACCCTAGCCTGGTATTTTTATCAACTGAACAACTTTTAACAAGTACTGTGATCCAGGCCTCCCTCAGACTAATGGAATTGGAATCTGTCGAGCTGGGGGCTGGGCATCGAGTCTTTTTAAACTCTTCAGGTGGTACCATTGTGCAACTGGGGCTGAAAATTAATACAGAGACAATGAAGTGACAGCAAATAGAAAGGGAGAAATGGGGTAAAGACATAAAGGATGACACCAAGTTATGACGAAAGGGACCAACATGCAGAAGAGCATTTTGAACACAGAACAGAGGAACCAGCAGACAGGAGGCATTGAAGGTGATGGGACCGGCAGAAAGCTGACCATGGTGACTTTCTGTCACTGGACCTATAGGTTACAGATGCCTTGGGTTAGAAAAATCTGTTCCTGTAAATGCCTGAGTCTTGAAAACTGTTTAAAACGGAAAAGCTGTAATGATCAGGGCTGGATATTATTATTATGGTAATTATAGGGATAATGTGAATGTTAGTATTTTACAAAATTAGGTGCTTTACAAATCTTAAATATTTTAGCATTCTCAAGTATTTAAGTGGTTTTACTATAAAGTTCAATTAACATAGAGGGTAAGTTTAAAACCCAGAGTAAGAACATTATTCATGATTATGCCTTGTTTGGATGAGAAAAAATAATTCATTTATTGGCATGTTTTTCTGTTTTTGTTTTAAGTTTGGTTTTGATTTTAATAAATAGTAAATATTGTTACCTTCATCTGTGAATGTGCTAATCCCATGTGGGTTAAATGAAGATAAATCAAATTTACTTCCAGTGATCCCCAATTCCAACACTGTTGGATTTTCTTCATTCAGGTCCATCAGAAGTATTTTTCCAGGACTGTTGGGGTTGAAGCTCTTTATTCCAGGATATTTTAATCCCTTATAAACCATGGAGGAGAAAAATCAAGCACAATACCAGTACTTCAAATGCTAATAGAGGTGCTACATGGCCCATGGGTTCGTGTTGACTGCTCCAAACCACAGGGTTAGCCAGATGGCCACATAGGAAGCCTCTTAGTTAGCTTGTGTGATGGGTCCCCAGGAGAAGTCTTCTGGAAGCCACATGCTCCACTAGACCACCCCACACAAACCCTTTCATCCCCTGCAGCAAAGTCATATGTGCACCACACTACAGCTTCCAGCCCATGAGAAAGATTAAAAATGGAAGAGCAGACCAAAGAGGCAATTAATAATAGTCTTCAATGATATAAGCAACGAATACAGAGAGAATATTGCTTATGGCTTTTAAACTGTTCCCTGGTAGGTCCTTGGAAGCATCTCAAAGACAGAGGTTTAGTGGGCCAGAGGAACTACTCCTTCCTTAGCCTTCAATCAAAACAACAAAGCTCTTGTTTTATATATTGTGTTCCCATATAAGATTTTGCTTGAAATATGCCTTATGTTGCTCAAGAAAGTTCGCAAGACATTGCTTTGCAGGATGACTAGTCTACCATCTTTGTAAGAGAAAACTGGACTAAATAAATTACAAGGGGTAGCAAAGGTTTTTAAATGGCTGGATGATTATCTATCGTTTCCTATCAACTCTTATGTTATGATCTCTAGGCCAGATGGTGGACTTCTTTTGTTTTGCACTATATCAGCTACCATAGCGATCTATATGCAGAAGAGTTTCAGCAAATATGGTGGATTCTCTCTTCAAAGCTTGGGAATTGGGAATTGGGACCTATCAACAATTTTAAATTAAAGGGCTTATTCTGAAATTTGTTTAAAAATGTGAAAGTTGAAATGACATGTGAAGTAGTATACATTAAATGTATATTTAATTTAGCAAATATTTGAATATGGCAATTCTAAGTGCTTAGGGAATAGACAATTGAGGGGAAAACAATTCTTGAATACACTGAACTCACAAAAAAATTGCTGCAATGGAAGCTAAGGTAATATGGTTCAGTGTAGACCGAAGAACACAAATATGCATAGAACACTCACGATCATAATTATAGCACAAGTGTAAATGCATACACAATTTGTCTTTTAAAACATGACTGTTCATTTTATTTGAAAGTGGGCATGGGTATACAGAAAGCCTAAGTGAAAGACTTAAACTGCCAGTCCTAGAAAACGTTCTAGAACACAGAAAAGTGAAAGAAAACACTTACAGAGCTAATGAAAGCCAGTCCATTAGGCAGTATCTCCAAGTCTTCAGAGCCAGTTTCTGCCAGAAAAGAGAACAGAAAGTACAGGTTGCTTCACATTATTTCAGGAAGTGGATCCATTTCTTCATCACACCTCACTTAAAACTGGGGGCTATATATTACTCTTCTTTAATAGGTTCAGAATAATTCATTCTTTCATTTATTCAAATTGATGAATGCGATTATATGGAAATTAAAAATATATTAATATCATTAACAAGTTTAATTAAAATTTACACTTAGTATATTTGTTTTAAATTGATGGACTAGAGCTTTTTCCTCAAAGAGTGAATCCTCTTAAAGTTCATGGAAATTCACAAAATATACAAAAGCCATGATTATTTGAAAAGAACTTGTTGTTTTCTAAAGATACAAGGCAAATTACAAATATATGTTGATACTTAATAGTTCCAAATCAGTTAAACCCTTGGAAAGCCATATTGAAGATATAAGCAAATTCCAGATAGTTGAGTTAAAGTGGGGATACATTTTAGGTGATCAAGAATATGAATTTTTACTACTAATTATAAACATCAGTTAAATATTACTGTCTTCAAGTTATACTTTAAGTACGTGTACATTTTTAACATTTCAATTTATCTAGAGAAAAATGAACTATTTGATAGGTATTTATACACTTAGTGGAAAGTTTGCTTTTCAAAAACCCAGTGATATTTGATATCAATATCACATTTTTCTAGAAAACAATTGCACCATAAGATATCTAGTGAAATTTAGTGGTCCTAAGTCATCTGGTCTAGCCTCCTGAGCCTTAATCAACTGAGATGAATAATTCTAAAAGAACAGAGAAAAAAAAAAAAAGAAACACCCAAAACACACAAAAGCATGATCTCAAACCAGTTGTCCTCAAATAACAAAGCTGGTTGGTTGGAACCAGCTGGAGAGTTGAGCCCAGGGACTCTGCTTGTTGGTTGCCTCCCAGCTGCTATTCTCCTACCCTTTTATCTTTGCTGACAGGGCCTGCCTCCCACATTGGAGGCTCGATAATTACTTTCCCAGCATCCTTTGCAGCTAGGGCACCAGCCTGTCCTACAGCTCTGACAAATAAGATCTAAGGGGAAATCTGCTGAGAGCTTCTGGAAAAAATTTTCCTCTCCAATATCAAAAGAGAGACGCATAAGGAGAAGCCTTGTGGTAATTGCAAAGTCCTGTCAGAGCCTTTCTAAAAAAAGTTACCTTTATTCACTGCTTTATCTGGCTCTCCCTCCCTTCTTCTGCCATCTCCTCAGGTTAGATTACCATGGAATTAAACATTATTCTATTTTTCTTTTTTTTTTTTTTGCTCTATTGATCAAACAAAAACAAACAACCAAAACTGCCAACACCTTGGCAATATGTTGGTGAAGTCAAATGTCAAACAACATGGTACTTATCATTAACTACCACTGACTCTCCTGATTAAAAATTTTATTTTTGGACAGAATTAAACAGGCACATTAATCACACAAAGAGCAAAAAAATACCGGAAGTTCAAATGAGACCCTTCTTCCTCTCACATACATACCGATTCCTTTAACTAAATTACAGTTAGGAAGTTCTACGGGTTGTACCTCTCGGAGAGCATTAAGTCGTGTTCTGTGGGGGAGAAAGAAATAAAACACACACAAAACTATTCAGAAATTATAATTAAGTTGCAAAGGTAGGCAGCCCACAAAGTTCTCCTTCACTGTACTTTGCCTGAGTTTCAACTCCAGAGTTTTTCCTGCAATTTTTCCAGGCAAGGCCAGGGCAAGACAAGTGGGGAACTCTGCGTACAATATTTAGTTTTTATTTAGCAGAGGTGGATAGGTACACATGAGAGATACATAATATCCTCTCCAGGGCTCTGTGTACTTTGGCAGGAGCAGGAGCAATTTCATCAGTGTCTAAGGACTGCTAGGTGGAAAGTCCGGGTGAATGGCAACACGGTTCCAGTTTATTCCATTGATGTTTTAGAGTTGCTGACAGCTGGGCAGCCTCCTACTCATCTGCCCAATCTGACTCCACAGCCTGGACTGGGCATCTGCTTTGTGATGTAATGCTTGAAAAATACAGGTACGTTGAAAGGATTTGTAACTTCAAAAAATCATACACAAGGCCTGCATGTAAAAAGGCATTTAATACACACAGGTGCACTCACACACACATACACGAGCGACTTGTTAGATATGAGTGCACAAACACCATGGAAAACGTCTGCGTAAAGGACAAAGGAAAAATGAACAGATGTGAGAGGGAAGTACCAGCCGGCTGCCTGAGCAGAGCGAAGCTACTGATGCTGCATTCGAAAGAAACAGACGACGTTAGCACAACCAAGAGATTTAAACAATAAACTTTTTTTTTTTTTGAGAACTAATGATACAGTATTGTCATAGCAAGTAGTGACAATTATCCAAATATCCCTAAAAATCTTATTTGGCTTCAGATAGGCTAAGAAATTTACTTGTACTCACAGGAGGAAGATGGGCTACAGGGGGAACAGACACGCTAGATAAAATTCTTACCGATGTGGTAAGAATTTTACGAATGATACGAATTTGGGGGCGATTGATCTTTCATTTATTCATTCAGAAAAAAATGAGCACATTCCTACCATCAGGCCACTGGCTATCATTTTCACTCTCTAGGAAAATCTGACCTAAGAGGCAAGGAGTACCTCTTAGTAATCTGCTTTGTAAAAGTGCCACAGTTTGTCCCAGTGCACAACCAGAGTAAAGAGCCACCAGTCTAGGTACTAGAAACACAGAGATGAATGAATAGATGATGAAGGTTTGGACTGTGAGGAGACTGTGGTTTCCTAATTGATAGATGTGAACTTAGAAAACAGGCTTCCAAGGAAAGTTGGAATCTGTCCCATAACCTAAGAAATGGAAAGGTATTTCCAAAATGGAAATCTGACATTATAATTGCAAATATTCACAATAAGGAAATAAAAGGGGAAGTGATAAAGCAGTGGCTTACAAACTTTTCAGACAGAGACTCACATTAGGAAAAGTATTTTATATGGTGCGAACGCCCAGCACATGCACAAACATACGTATACACATCTGAATCAAGCTTCACAAAACAATACTCGTCCTAATCTGTGTGATACATTCATAACTTTTCTGTTCAATTCTGTTTCATTTATTTTAAAATGTTGATAGTTATTTACTAAATTGACTTTGTTAGCCAGCATTTGAAAAAAGTCTGGTCTAGGGAAAGTGTAGTGAATATTTGTAGCATGCCCTCAAGGAACCAAAGGGCAGGTACAAGATGTTAAGGGTGATGGTCATAACCGAGGACTACACAAAGACTGGCATGGAAGGAGAGATTCAAGGACATAAAATCACTGAATGGGCCAAGACTTGTGAAAAACACCAAGGATAGTCAAATTCACTTTTCTTAGACTCAAAACCACATGGGAAGAATACTCACGCTGCCTGACTCACAAGGGTCACTAAACATATGGGTTCACAAAAGATGGAGAAAGGCAGAACTGGTCAGCTCCTATTCTAATTCAGGCTTCTCTCTCATAGAAGATGATCTCTAGCCTGGAAAAGGTAGAATAATCACAGTTAAAGGGAGCCTGGGGCAGGCAAGGAGGCATTAAGTCAGCACCTGTTGATTTGGGTTCCAATTTGTGGCCCAAACGCGTCATATCTCAACAGGATAATCATTGCTACTACAGTTCAGGTACTGTATATGCCCTTGTTTAATCCTTAAACACTTCCGTGAGGTGTTATTTTCCCTAAGTTATAGTTGACCAAGATTAAGTGGCTTTCTAAGGCCACAGAGTTATAAAGTGGCTGAGTAGGGATTGGAATTCAAGTATGAACACAAAGCTCACATTTAGCTCTCTGACCAGGCAAAATCTACAGAGAATACTGCTTAAAAGCTAGAAGATGCACCTGAAAATTGACCCATCTATGTTATTATCATCCAACTCATATTTTTTCTACCTCATTTTCAATTTATTAGGAAATATCTTGTCAAAGGCTTAAGTCCAAATGTTCTGGGACTAAGAGATAAGGGTCAATGTCTGAGATATATCCCTGATTCGCTAGACTCTGAACTCTGTGCAGAAACCATACAGCCTTTGCTGTGAACTTGTCTGAGTCTGCTTTGTGTTGCTGTAAAGGAACATCTGAGGCTGAGCAACTGATAAAGAAAAAAGGTTTATTTGGCTTATGATTCTGGATGGTTAGAAAGTTCAAGATTGGGTATCTGCATCTGGTGAGGGGCTCTGGCTGCTTCCACTCATGGCAGAAGATGAAGAGGAGCCAGTACTCGCAGAGATCATGGGATGAGGGAGGATGTAAGAGAGGGGAGAGGTAGCAGGCTTTTTTCAATCAACCAGCTATCTCGAAATGAATAGAGTGAGAATTCACTCACTCCCAAGGAAGGCATTAATCTATTCATGAGGGATCCATCTTCATGACCCAGACACTTCCCACTGGGCCCCACCTCCAACATTGGAGATCAAATATGAGGTTTGGAGAGGACGAACATCCAAACCAAAGCAGAAGTATTCAGTGAAAATACATGCTGGCTGCTTGCAGAAGAAAGCAGAGATCTTTGCCTAGGCATTAAGAAATCCATATCCATTCTCAAACTCTTCTTGGGGCCAAATTCACTCTTATCAGTCTATTTTCTGCTACTACACATGCCTCATTCATTCAAATTCCTTTTTATGGCCTACTATGTGCCAAGCCCCAATAAAGGCTCTCACACATGGTTCCTCATTTAATCTTTTTAGCCACCTTTGAGAAAAAGATGAATGTTTACCCTGTTTTGTAGGTAAGGAAATAGAGGCACTGAGAGGCTGAGTAATTTGCACGTGGTTGATATTTAAGAGGGTAGAGTTGGGATTTGAAATTAGGTGTCATGATACTAAGGACTCTTTCCTGTATCTCTTTCAAACCTCTTTTTATTTGCTCACACTTTTCACTTCACCTAGAATGCTCTTAAGGCCGTTACCCACTGGGAAGATCCCTACTCATGATGCTTTGTAGCTTTTCCAGTCTTCTGCGCTGGGATTAATAACTCCTTAGTTTACCCTCAGGAACCTTCACATATACGTCTGTCAACTTTCTTACCATAGTTGTCAGTTTCACAGCTGTCAGTTTTTGTTCTTTTGCTCCCAGTAGACTTTAAAATTGGTGAGTGAATACTGCATCCTATTCATTCCTATAACCTCCAGCAGAAACACAACGTTTGCAAAGAGAAGGTACTCTGCAGATGTCCACTGAAGTGTTTTGTGGAGATACTAGGCAAGTACATCGGACTGAGAAGATGGTGTTGGTTGCATTCATAGAGGAGACTGGAGGGTTGGAGGATTATTTGTCCTTATCTCAGACTTTCAATGAGGTATGATTATAATACATATTCAAGTGTCACTCTAGATTTTTGAGATCACATATGACAGCTATAAAAGCTAACATTTACAGGACACCTGCTATATGCCTGATTTATATACATATATATATACTTAGTTTTATTTATATGTTTTATATAAATATAATATATGTATATGTATATATGTGTGTGTGTGTATATATATATATATATATATATATATATATATATATGCTGTAATATGTATTATTATCCCCTAATTTTCAGGTGGAGAAACAGGCTGGAACTTTTCTGGAATAAAGTGGTAAAATAACTTGAAAGTTGCAGAAATGAGATGTAACCTAGGTCATCAGGAATCCACCACTACTCTCTTCCCACAACTGTGTGTTGCCTACAGTAAGCATGGAATGGCAGAAATGCATTGAGAGGCCCAACGTTAGCTTTGTGGTTTCCTTCTGAGAAGGGAAACTCAGTGTACTCACGTATTGTAATTGGCAATGTAGGGACAAGGAAGTTGTCATACAGATGCTGCAACATTCCATAGTCCAAGTTGGGGTAGGGGAGGGGAGCTGTTTCTACCATCATCCAAGGCATTCCATGGATTTGTGCGGCACATACGGCCGACTACAAAGGTGGGAGACTCGTGGGTGGGAGACTCGTGGTCTAGGGGAACTCTCTCAGTTCTTTTCTCTGTGCTGCTCCCACCTGGGAAACTCAGAAATCTCTTGAGGCATCCCTTGTGTGCTTCCTTAAGTTCCCTCCAGCCCAGACATATATAGCTTCCTGTGAGACCCACACACATACACTACAAGTCTGAAGAAAAAAGGATGCATCTACCCTGGGGATTTGGCTTGCTCCTGATGCAGGCCTCATGATGTCATCTCTTGCCTTCTCTCCCTGGGGCAGATTCATTATCTCTAATCCCCCAGGGAGTTTGTTCAGTGACGCTGGTACTGATTCAATAGTGTGGGGCAGGGCTTGAGATTCTGCATGTGCAGGGAGCCCCTAGGTGACGCTCAGGCATCTGGTCCCCAGACCCAGTTGAGTAGCTAGGTTTTAGGGGTTTCCAACAGTGAGTACAATTTCCCTTCCTTCCTCTGTCTGGGCCACTCCAGGAGGTTCAGCAACCCATCCTTTATCTATATATTTTTATCTATACCTATAATCTCCTTTGGCAGCCACCAGCACTGTGATTAATAAAAACTCACAAACTGTAATTTTTACATGATTTAAAAGCCATGAATATCAACTGCTTCTTACTTTTTTTCTGCACTCTGTAACTTAAAAAAATTAGAAAAACCTCCACAATAAATAGTAAAAACCCATTCTGAATGTAAGCTTCTAATTAGTCCATAAGCTCATATAATTTTTTATATTTAATTTTTATTAGGTTTTACTTTAAAGTAAATAAGGCATTGTTGACTAAGCCTTAGAGACTAGGATGATCTCTAGACTTTGAACTCCTGTTAAAAGTTATGAAACTTTTGATACATTCTTAAAATATCCCCACCCCCCTTGTATAGCACTTAACCCTTTATTAAATACTTTAAAGGGAAGCAGGGAACTAACATTTATTGAATAGCTACTCTGTCGCAGGCAGTGTGTATTACCATTTCCAGTTAACTGAAGCAGCTAAGGTTAGAGATGTAAAGTGATTTGCCCAAAATCCCATACTCACGGGGCAGAGCTAAACCCCAGGACATCAGATGCTGGCTCCAGGGTTCCCTCTTCCCGGCCTGCCCCCACTGAAGCGAGCCATCACAGCACACGTTAGCTCCCACCTGCTCGGGTCCACACGCAGTTTTGCTGTGGCCCTCAGTAGCCTCAATTTGAGAATCTTTAAGCCTGGGAGGTTTGCCATGGCCAGGCAGTCAAGGCGCAGAAGCGACGGGGGCTCCTTTCTCTAATACACAAAACATCAGGAGAACCCCCGGCCTGGGGGTTCTGTAGCCAGGGCACACAAATCTTCATGAAAAATTAATTCGTGTATGCTGACAACCTGGGCACTCACACCCCTGGCAATTGCCTCCTTATCCCATGTCTCAGGCCATGAGCAAGAGTTTGTTTTCAAGTGACACTTGACGGCTGGACAAACATTTATGAAACCCCCACAGAGTGTGCATCTAGCACCTGCTTGTAAATGTTCTGTTAACAGCCTGGACCCAACTCTCTGGGGGCTCGTGGAGCTGGCAGGGAGTGAGGAGGACGAAGGCTGCAGCCCTCACCGCAACCCAACTTACTGGTAAGAAGACTGGTGGTTCCTGAAGAGTGCCAGTCCCATCCCCAAGAGGGTGAGCGCAATCAGCTTCGCCATGGTCGGGGATAGACGAAGGGATCGATGGGCACAGACACCGACGGGCTAGGAGGCTCTGCCTGCCTGCAGCCACAGCCCCGCTGGAGCAGCGCCGATTGGCCCGTCCCGCCCCTCCCCGCCGGGTCCGCAGCTAGCTGGGCGGACCAGGTGCACAGAAAGCGCGGCTTGCGGTCAGCTCCCACCGCCGGAGCTGAGCACTTTAAGCCAAAGGCCCCATTTTGCTCCTTCCAACTGTAAAGAGAGAAGACCGAGAATAAGTGCCTAGTCCGGTCGGGGAGGGGAAATCAAACAAGCTGAAGTAAACTGCCATGGGAAAGGACAGTCAAGCTTTGGTGAGCACTCACTTTGTGCCATCCCGGTCCTTGAGGCTCAGAGAGATTCAGTAGCTTGATCATGGTGACAGCCAAAAGGGTGCGGAACGGAGGGCTGTAGTAGGAACCCCTAAGATCTAACTGTTCTCACCAGGCTACTACTCTGTGTCACCTTCCAACATCTGGATTTCAAGCATCTTTCTCTCAACACCACTCTGACTTTAGAGTTCACTCAAGTACAGCCCCCACACAGCTCATCCATTTCCTCATGCAGTTGACATTTATTGAGTACCTACTATGTACCAGGTGCTGTTCTAGATGCTACAGAACACGACAAAACGTCTTCCTCAAGCTTACATTCGTTCCAATGGGGGGAGTCAATTGAGAAATCAGCGAAACATGTCACTAAGGCATATATAATGCTCTAGGTGATGCATGTGTGTTATGGATATGCACACATGTTATGGAGAAAACACATAAGGCAAGAAAGGGGATAAGGAATACCCTCTGCTTAAGAACAGGCAGTCAGGGAAGGCCTCACTGATAAGGGGGCATTTGAGTAAAGACCCAAAGGAGGTGCCTCTGTACAACCATGTCTCTCTTCTCTGCTGTCTGCTGTTACTGTGAATGATTTGCTCCATGTCTCTTTCCTTCTGAAGGCTTTTGGTCCCAGTTATACCCTCTCTCTTCTGCAATATCTGTCCTTTCATCTCTTCTGGAATATCACCAGCCAATACCAACATGCTTTACTTATCACCTTTAGTTTTCTGAGGGGAAGATTCTTTGGCCTCACATTGTAACTACTGCCCTCTCTCTCTGCTGACCACTCCACCGGAGCATCCACATGAAAGGCTGTGAACATATGGAGAGGGAAAGTGGTCAGCAGAAGCCAACCTCCTAGCCATCGGCACCAAGGAAGCAGAAATGAATGAAGTGGGCTATTAGACAAGCCAAGCCACCACAGCCTGGCCACCAACTGAATACCACTGGCTAAGCCACCCTGCTTAATACCAGGTGGAGCAGAAGAATGTACCTAAGAGAGTAGAACCAATGAATCCAAAAGAGAAGAGTATTCGAAAAGAGGGGGAGTGATGATCTGTGTCCAATGTGGCTATGAATTGAATACGCTTATGGCAGAGAAGTAACTACTAAATTTGATAACATGGATACAATGGGTGGTTTAATAAGAACAAATTCTACACGAGTCAAAAGAACACAAACCATATTAGAATGGGTTAAGGTGAGAATGGAAGATTGGAGATATTTCACAAGCTTAGCTGCTAAACCAAACAATCATTTTCTTATGCTCATAAACAGTGCATAAGGAATTTGGGCAGGGCCCAGCAGTCTACCTGGTTGACATGCCCACTGGGGTGTCTAATAATCTTTTCAAAATGTGTCCAAAGGAAAACTCTTAATCCCCCCTGCCGAAACTCACACTTCAATAAATGGCACCACTACCATCCAGTTGCTCAAGTCCAAAATCTACATATCTTCTTTTATCCATCTCTTTTCCTCACACCCTCTTGCACCAAACAGATCAGTCAGTCCTATAGGCTCTATTCTGTATTAGTTATCATATGCTGCATAACAAATTATACCAAAGTCTCACCATTAAAAACAACAAACATTTATTATCTCATCATTTCTGTGGGTCAGGAATTCAGGCATGGCACAGCTAGATACCTCTGGCTCAAGGTCTCTCATGAGTTAGCAGCTGAGCTGTCAGTGTGAATTGCCATCTTATCTGAAGGCTCAACTGGAGTGGGTGGAGGAGGTGAGATCATCTTCAAAGATTACTCACACAGCTCTTGAGAGACTTCAGCCCCTTGATATATGGGCCCCTCTACAGAACTACAACAGAACAAGGTAGCTGACTTTCACTAGAATGAGCAATCTGAAAGAGTGAGACAGCATGCCTCCAAAATGGATGCCACAATCTTTTATTAACCTAACTTCTGAAATGACATCCCCTAACTTGTGTCATATTCTGTTTGTTAGATGCAAACTACTAACTCTAGTTTACATTCAAGGGGAGAAGAATTAAACTTCACCTTTTGAGGCTCCCCTCCATATGCCTTGAGGCATATTGATATGGTTTGGATGTTTGTCCCCTCCAAATCTCCTGCTGAAATGTGATCCCCAATGGTGGAGGTGGGACCTGGTGGGAGGTGTTGGGTCATGGTGGTGGATCCCTCTGAATTGTCTTGGTGCCATCCTCATGGTAATGAGTGAGTTCTCTTGCTCTGAGTTCACGTGAGATCTGGTTGTTTAAAAGACTATAGCACCTCCCCCCACCCCCACTTCCTGTCTTGCCATGTGACATGCTGGTGATGCCCATCACCTTCCCCCACGATTTTAAGCTTCCTGAGGTCCTCATCAGAACCTAAGCAGATGTTGACACCATGCTTCCTGTACAGCCTACAGAACCATGAACGAATTAAAACTTTTTTTATATAAATTACCCAGCCTCAGGTGTTTATAGCCCACATATCAAAGAATGTATAGATCTCCCTTTGAAACCACCACAACTTTCAAATAATCTTGAATCAACCCAATTTTCCCCATTTCCACTGCCATGACTCTGGTTCAGGCTGCTATCATCTCCAGGCTAGAACAGATTCTCCACTGTTCTCTCCCTAATCACCCTCCCCACAAATCCATTCTTCTTATCAAGGCCCATGTAATCCTTTAAAAATGTAAATCGGATTATATCATTTCCATGCTTAAGATCCTCCCTCTTCTGGCTTCTCATTTTATTTTCTTATTGTGGCCTTAAAGGCCCCACAAGATCTGGGCTGTGCTTATCATCTGACCTAATTTCTTATAATTCACTCAGCATAATGTTGCAGCAACATTAGCTTTTGTACCACTCGGTACACACACCAAGTTTATTGCACTTCACCATCATTGTCTTTGCTATTCTTTGGCTAGAATCCTCTTCCCATCCCCCTGACTTAACTTCCCAGCTGCCCCTTGCATTTCTCTTTCTTTTCATTCAGGTCATAACTTAAATGTCACTTCTTCTGAGAGGACTTTCCCAATATTACCATCTAGAGTAGGCTTCCTCCATACTCTCTTCTCCTGAACCCTCTCTCTGCACCAGTTACTAAGACCTCACTGCTGATATCAAATGGTTAGCACCAGTACAGAATTACTGGTTATTAGAATAATGACATATTTCTACAGTGGTTGGTAAATAACCACTTCCTCAGACCCTCCAAGAGGTCCTCCACAATACTGACCATTCTCTCTTCCCTGGAATCCTCCCTCACTTTACCATGATCTAGCAACCAAGGTATTATTTCCTGGCACAGTAGGGTCTCTAGGATTCTTCTTCCAAATAGTGTTTTGTTCAGCCGGGACTGAACTGACTGATTGACGCTGTGCCATACCTGTTGTTAAGGACTCTATCACCACTGTCTTCACAGCACTCCATAGGAAATCATCTTCCTACTTAATGCCACCTGCCTTCCCCTACTAGCATGTAAACTTTTAGAGGTCACAGACCTTAACTTGCTAACTACCTTCTCTCCAACTCCTAGAACAGTTTCTGGCACATAGTAAATGCTCAAATATTTGTAAAGGGAAGGAAAGTACAAATGAATGGCAAGGGGTTGGGGATAAAGGAGGCAGGAGGAGCAGGGAGTGAAAGATGGTTTGGGAGTACACTAGAGATGCCACTCTCTCCTTTTCTGACCCAGTTGTCCTATGGGCCTTAAAGAACCCAAGTGGTCTTTCTTGCACAAAAATCCATGGTATTTGTTTGAAGTCTCTGACTATTTGTTCTCTTTTCCCTCTTTTCACAACCAATCTTGTCCTCCTTCCTTCCCCTAACCTACTTATCTCTTTCAAATCCAAGAGCAAAGGTTTCCCAAGTCAATGCACACTTTGAAATGGTCTGCTGTCTCTGGAGCTCTTGCTCTGGGCTTTTGTTTCCATTTGCTCTTTTGCCTGAAACGCTGTCTTTCCATAAGCTTTTTATTCTCCATTTTAAAAAACAAACATCTTTATTGATATATAATTTATACACAATAAACTGCACACATTTATAATATACAAATATAATTATATATGTTTATAATTCAATATATAAGTCAATATATATAAATTAATAAGTTTTGACATATATACTCACCCATGAAGCCATCACAGGCATCCAGGTTATAAATATATCCTTTGCCTCCAAATTTCTTGATGCCTATTTGCAATCCCTCTCATGCCTCTCATACCTATGTCCACCCCGCTTCCCTACAGATGTATTAGTTATCTACCATCGTGTAACAAACAAGCCTGAAATGTATCAGCTTATAACAACAAACACTTATCACCTCTCACTTTCTGTGGGCCAGCAGCATGACTACAACTTACCTGGTGCCTCTGCCTCAGCGTCTTTCCCAAGGTCATAGTCCAGGCATTGGCCAGGGCTGTGATCTCATTTTAACAAGCAAGATGGAAGTCACCATCTCTTTGTAACCTAATTTTCAAAGTGACATATCATTTTTACCATGTTGTATTCATTCTGTTCTCTCAAGGTGAAGGAATTACAAGAGGGTGTGAATACTAGTCCCCATTCTTAACATGATCAAATCCTACCTGCTCCTTCAGGCACCTGTTTGCAATTTATTTCTACTAGTTTTTCCTGATGTCTAAATCTTGGATACCCTTCTCATATGTCTCATTGCACCATGCTGCTTCTTTATTATTCCTGCCACTCTGTATTGTTGATACTTTATTACGGTACTGTTTTTCTCACTAGACCAGAAGCCTATATAAAAATGCCTTGCTTGTTATTATAGCTCTAACGCCTGGTACAGCACCTAACAAAATCTAGGTGCTCAATAAATATTGTTGAATACATGAATGAATGAATAAATGTTTAAAAGTTATTACAGAATCCTCTGGAATACTTTAATGTTCCATATTTTATTTACTGTAATGCCATCAATGTTAAATACATAACTATCTTACTATTATTCTTTTATTTTATGTACTACTAAAAAAGAAAAACTATAATTACTCTATAACACAATTCTAAGATACTATTACTTATACAATAATTTCCTATTTCACGCATGTTAAAATGTGCAAACAAGAGTATGAGTCTATGCAATGTGAAGATTTTAAATGTTATGAGAAATTATGAAGGTGTTTTCAACTTAGAATTTTTTTATCACCAGAAATGTATAACCAAACATTTAAAAAGCAAATGTATTAAAAAACTCAGATCTCACCTTGACTATTAGAATCCCTTCCCTTTCCTCCCTTGGTCCTCATGTGCTAAGTATTTATTTGCACATGTTCAAATACTTCTTCCTAAATATATTTGGTAACAATCACATCAACCCATTCTTTTATTTTCCCACAAAAAGCCTAATTCACAGAGTAGTCATAAAAACTGTCAATGAATTGGTAGAAAGCCAGAGCCAAATTTGCCGAGCTTAATTTTGTAGAAGTGCAAAAGGATTGATTGGGTGACTATACCACTTGGTGTTGTTCATCTGCAGAGGATTTTGAGCCCTGTTGGCAGTTATTGCAATGTTCTCAAGTTTCTGAAAGTGTGAAATTCCAATGTTCTAAGAATGCCAATAATACCATTCTGCATGAGGCAGCTATAGTAAAGCTGGAAGAAAAAAAAAACAAAAAAACCCCTGGGCTTTAAATACTAAATTCATGGTCACTTCCTGAAAATTCTATAGTAGCAGAAATAACATCTGTAAAATGGAGATAATTCCTGTGGGTTTGCTGTATTAAATTTTTAAAAACCCGTGAAACCACTATGCAGATATAAAGCAATGGCAGTGCAAAGTACAAGGTACTATCCAAGTCTAGAAGTTAGTTTACAAAATGCTTTTACCCTACATTCTCTCACAAGACCCTGGACAAGGAGATGGGATCAATATGATTATCCCCATTCATACAAAGTCATCCAGTTAGGAAGTGTAGGAGCCCTAAGTTTGTATGTCTAGATATGGGCAATCCAAAACTGATGTGCACCTAAAAACAGAACCTGAAGGTATAGAAAGGGAAAGCTAACAGAACTATGTCACTTCACTTCAATTGTCTAAGCACGCATCTCAAAATGCTTAAAAACCCAAAGAAAGGAGAAGGATGGAAATGAAGATAAAACCAGCAATCAATGAAATAAAAAACAAACTTGAAGAGAGACTATCCATTGTATGAAGTGTCATTCAGTCACAAAAAAGAATAAAGTCCTAATACATGCCACAACATAGGTGCACCTTGAAATCATTATGCTAAGTGAAAGAAGCCAAACACAAAAGGCAGCATATTATAGGATTCCATTTATACGAAATAGACAGAAAAGGCAAATCCATAAAGACAGAAAGCAGATTAGTAGTTGTCAGGAACTGCAGGGTAGAGGAGGATGGGGAATAACTACTTAATGAATATGGGTTTCCTTCTGAGATGGTGAAAAATATTCTGGCACAAGATCATGGTGATGGTTGCACAATATTGTGACCATACTTAATGCCATTGAATTGTATGTCATTGAATGGTTAAATGATGAATTTTATACTATGTGAAATTTACTACAATAAAAACTTAAGACAAAACATTCAAAAGTTGATTATTGAAAAGACTAATGAAAGATATAAAACTGTGGTAAGACTGACAGAAAGAAAATGAGAAAGAAAACAAAATGTGAGAAATAAAGAGGATATTATCGCAGATCCTAAATACGTAACAAGAGGTTATTATGAACTACTTTATTCCACTAAATTTGCAAATTTAAATGAAAAGAATGAATTGCTAAATTTATCAAAGCATACACAAGAAGAAACATTTAATCTCAATATTTCTATATTTTTTAAATAAATGTAATCTATACTTTAAAATCCCCCTTAAAGAAATCTTTAGTCCCAGGTAGCTTCACAAGTGAATTATTCCAAACACTTAAGGAAGAAAACATGCTAAATTTTACAGTAACTTTTAGAGAATAAAAAAAGAAGAAATAACTCTCAACTCTTTCACCAGGTGACTATAACCTTGATACTAAAACCTGACAATTAATTACAAAAAAGGGAAATTAAAATTACAGGCCAATCTTTATTATGAACATGGACATTACTATCTTAAAATATTAGTCAACTAAGTCCACAATTATAAAAACATAATAATATCATAATCAAGTAAGGTTTATAAATCATATGGGAGTTTGGCCTGAAGTTTTAAGTCAACATATAATTAACAGAATAAAGGGGAAAAATGATCTCAATAGATGCAGAAAAAGTATTTTAAAAATCCAACACTCATTTACAATTAAAAACATTTTTAGTAAACTAGAAAGAGAATGCAAATTTCTTAATCAGGTGAAGAATATTTGCCAAAGAGAAAAAGTTACAGCAATTTTCACACTCGATGAGAATTTGAAAGCTTTCCCTGATGATTGAGAAAGAAACAAAGATATTCGTGATTATCCCTTATGCCCAATATTAAACTAAAGGTAAGAAAAAGAAAGAGGAGATGTCAAGCCTGGAAAAGAAGATCTAGAACACTCATTATTTACAGACAACGTGCTTGGTATGTAGATAATACAAAAGACTCTACAGATAAACTATTAAAATAAAAACATAAATTTACAAAGATAGCTAGCTATAGAGTCAGTATACAGAATCATTTGTTCTTGTGTAGTAACAAACAATTAGAAAATGAAATTTTAAGAAGATATTATCTACAAGAGCATCAGAACTACTAAACTCTCAGGATGTAACAGATGTTCAAAATCTCTACACGAAAATCTACAACTTCACTGACAGAAACTAAACTTTTAAAGAGACACATATACCAACTTCAAATCTTGGAAAAGTGGCAATTTAATGATGTACATTCTCCCCACATTGATCTACAAGGAGCTCAATAAAATTCCAATACAAATCCTAGAAAGATTTTGTACAAATTGGCAATCTGGCTCTAAATTTAAGTGAAAATACGAAGAGTTAAGAATATCCATAAAAAATTTTGAGGAAGAACAAATTTGGGGGATTACCAACAATCAAGGTTTATTATAAATCTATTATAATTAAAACACTGTGATTTTGTGCAATGATTGACAAATAATCCAACGGAACAGAACAAAAAGTCCAGATATAGGCCAGGTGTGGTGGCTCACGCCTGTAATCCCAGGACTTTGGGAGGCCAAGGTGGGTGGATCACAAAGTCAGGAGTTCGAGACCAGCTTGGCCAACATGATGAAACCCCATCTCTACAAAAAATACAAAAATCAGCTGGGCGTGGTGGTGGGCGCCTGTAATCCCAGCTACTTGGGAGGCTGAGGCCAGAGAATCGCCTGAAACCAGAAGGCAGAGGTTGCACTGAGCCAAGATGGTGCCACTGCACTCCAGCCTGGGCAACAAGAGTGAAACTCCATCTCAAAAAAAAAAAAAAAAGGTCCAGATGTAGACCAACACATACATGGTTACCTTATTTATGATAAAGTGCCACTGCAATGAGTGGAGAAAAGATTTTCTTTTCAATAAAATGATTCTGTATAGATTGGATATACATATGGCCAAAATGAATCTTGATTCCTACTCACAAGACAACCAAAAATATATTCCAGGTGGATGAAAAATCTAAATGTGAAAAATAACTATAAATATTTTATAAGATCACAAGGAAGCATATTTCATAATTTTGGGGTACATAAAGATTTTTAAAAGAGGATATTCAAAGCAACATTCATAAACAAAAATATTGATGTTAGATTTCATTAAAATTGCAGGCTTTCTGTTCATCAACAGAAGTGATTAAGAAAAAGACTCCAAAAAATAGAATATATTTTCAATACATGTATGCACAAAGGATTCATATCTACAAATCAATAAGAAAAATAATGTCAACCTCATTTCTTAAATGAACAAAATGTTAAATATTCCCTGCACAAACAAGGATTCCAATTGGCCAACAACCATAAGACAAAGTGTTCAACTCCATTAGTCATCTAAGAAATGCAAATAAAACCACAATGAGATATTCTTACATAACAATCCAAATAGTTAAAAGTTAAAGAAGAAAAACTAATACTATTAAGTGTTGGCAAAGAAATGAAGCAACTAGAACTCTCCAACATTATTTGTGAAGGAGTATGCTGCTACAACCACTTTGGAAAACTGCTTGACAGTACTTGCAAAAGCTGCACATATATGTGCTTTATTAATCAGTAATTCCAATCCTATATAGTCAAAAGAAATGTTTATATGTAAATGCATTTAAATACATTTTACAAGAAAATTCATTGCAGTTTATTCATAATGTACAAAAACTTGGATAAACATAAGTGTTTCAATAGTGGAATGGATAAATTGTGAAATATTCACACAATGAAATACCACACACAGCAAATGAAAAAGAATGAACTACTGCAGCATGCTGCAACAGAGGCTCATAACAACAATGGTTTACTGTTTATGCTTAACATTTATTGCTCATGCTACTTGTCCATTGCAAGTTAGCTCTGGCTCTGCTTCTGATCATCACTAATCCAGGGTCCAGTCTCACAGAGCCAACCATATCTAAAACATTACCAGTCTGGGGGCAAAGAGAAAAGAGACACAGTGAACTACAGTGGCTCTTAAAATTTCTATCTGAAAGTGATCTGTGTTACTTCTACCAGTATTTCATTGGCCAAACTAAGTCACACGGCCATTCCTGAGTTTAATAACACAGAGATGTATACTCAGCCCACTGAGGGTGGCACAGCAAGAAGAGAAATGGAATATTTGGAAAACAGTTGCCCAGTGTACCACAAAGGCTGACAAAGTGAGTATCTGGCTCCTGTCTTGGGCAACTTAGATACATGTTTGATGTCTGTCTGGTTCCCTAGAATGGGAGACAGAGGAATTCAGAAGCACATGATTTATTGGCAGTGCCTGATAGGAAAAGTCCTGGAAAGTAGTGAGTAAAGCAAGATAAAGATAGGGAAATGATCAAAATGTTTAAATCTATTAATAGTATAGGGCACATCTGACTTTATTATTCCCAAAATTTCTATATAGATATTTACTTTCTCTCTCTCTGAATACCAGTGGGCTTTTCTAGAATTCATTCATGAACAATTTATTTTCCATTTGCATTTTACCCACAGACAATCTTCAGATTCATGGCAGAAGCCAATTCTTTTCTCTAGAGAAAATTGATAACAGTCCACAGAATGCTCCATCTATACTTCATTTGATTTTACTTCTTGATAGAATCAATTACATTCTATGGTTTATGTGATTCACCAGCTAGCTGTCAGAAACCACAGAACTCCTCTGGTATGCAAAGCCTAGAGCTTGATGAACACAAGTATGTGATATCTATTCATTCACCATTTCCCAAAGTCATCCCTAAAGGACTGAGCTTTTTCTGCTACATCTGTTAGAATATGAAACTGAATATGTTAAAAATTTTCATTACATTCTCTGCTTCTGCTTAAGGACATTCTTCTTGGTTTCCCTCAGTTGGATGACTTGCTCTTGGCTGTGCTAATATGGTCATTTACATTTCTAGTGAATCACTTTTCTAGAAAATCTCATTGCACAACAAAAATGAGCTTTGGCAAAAAGTAAATGATTTGTTTTCTTGCTGTAGACAAATTTCTGCTGTATTGTGACAATGAAACATGAACACATCAATAATACTTAGTGTGCACCTAGGTCTTACTTCTGTGATGTATAGTGAGGACACTAAATCAGGACCTTCAAGCTCTTTTCCAACATCCTTTTGGTGCAGTGTTTTAAAATATTGGCTCATACATTAGAATAATGTATGGAGTTTTTATAAAATAACAGTGCCTGAACCCCAACTAGGGGGTTGGACCTCACTCTTCTAGTGTGCATACCTGCCCTGCAGAGGTAGAAACTAAAGGCTATATTCCTTCAACTGCCTTGAAGCCAGAGTATAGGATGTAATTTTGTGTCTAAGCTAGCCAGGACTTGAGCAAAACTAAAATTTAGAAATAATTGAGGAAAGAGGCAATATTGCAAGCATCTGTTTTTCAGGGAGGCCTGTGGCTGCAAGAGTGGTTCTGGAGCATACAGTTCTTGTGGTTCCTTGAGCTCTGGATCTTACCTGTCACAAGTACAACTATCTACTCTCCCACCAATGATGCATAAGGTCCCCTACATCCCTGCCTCCTCATCAACACTTGACAATATCAAGCCTTTTAATTTTTTCCTAGTCTAATACGTATAAAGTAATTTAAAAGGGCTGCTTCAATTGGCATGTCTCTGATTACTAGGATTCTGAGCATCTTTCATGTGTGTCATTTTTCCCCCCTTCTGTAAATTGCTTCTTCACACCATTTGTCTGTTATTCCTTGGGGTTATTATCCCCACTTCGTTATTTTTAAGAGTTCCTAATATAGTCTACTTACTAATACCTTGTCAGTTTATCTTTGCCATGGTGTTTTTCAAGGAGTGGAAATCCTTAATTTTGATGATTCAAATTCAATCAGGTTTTTTAGTCTTAGGGTTAATGCTTTTTAAATTTTGTTTCAGAAGTTCTTCCCTTTCTTTAGGTCATAAAGATACTCTCCTTTATTGTCTTCTATTAACTAAAAGTTATCCTTCACCTTAAGATCTTTAACCCATCCAGAGTCCACCTTTCTTAGGTAGTTATCTAGAGATTTTGGATAAGATATAGTTTTGTTTCCTTAGAGTGAGACAATTCTCCCAATGCCATCTCCTAAACAAAACATCCTTTCCCTGTTGACTGGTGCGGCTAACTTTATCTTATATCAATTCCATATACATAAATATGTTGTTTTCTGAGATCTCTCTTCTGTTCAATTGGTCTATTTGTTTTTTCTTGCACAAATACTAAACTAATTTATTATTAGGCCTACCCTTGCCCTTTATTTTTTGAAGCTGACTTTGCTCTCTCATATCCATTAGAAAATTGTGACATATATCATATATACCTGAGAGTGTATAAAATACATATATCCTTCTATAGGACAGTTATAAAACAAACACCAGTGTAAATCACCATCCAGGTTAAAATATAATATTACTAACAACCCAGAAGCCTCCCCTGTACCTTCCCTTGACTGCTTTCCCTGAAGCAACAAATGTCCTAACTCTTATGATAATCATCACCTTTCTATTCTCTCTAGTTTAACCTCCGAGGCAAGCATCTTCAAACAACATTGTTTGATTTTGCTTCTTTTGGAATTCCCCCACAACAAAATCATACTACGTGAATTGTTTTTGTTTTCTTTAGCTCAACATTATTTGTAAAACGCATACATGTTGTTAGCATGTATCTCTAGTTGTGGGATAAATTGCTGTCTATATTTCATTGTATGAATCTACTATATTTATCCATTTCAACATTTATACACCTTTCATTGTTTTGATTTTTTAGTTTCTTTTAATATAAAGATATTTTATACTATTTCACTAACTTAATTTCCTCAATAGTTGTAGAATTATAATACATTCCAAGCTCTTTTCGAGTCAGTTTAAGGAACTGTGGTAGAATGTACTAACTGTCTACCAAAATCCTTCCTTTCTGGGCAAGGGGCTACCCAGCTGTATTAGTCTATTCTCACACTGCTATAAAGACATACCTGAGGCTGGGCACAGTGGCTCACGTTTGTAATCCCAACAGTTTGGGAAGTCAAGGTGGGCAGATCACCTGAAGTCAGGAGTTCAAGACTAGCCTGGCCAAAAGTGGTAAAACCCCGTCTCTACTAAATATACAAAAATTAGCCGAGTGTGGTGGTGTGCGCCTGTAATCCCAGCTACTCGGGAGGCTGAGGCAGGAGAATTGCTTGAACCCGGGAGGCAGAGTTTGCAGTGAGCTGAGATTGCACCAGTGCATTCCAGTCTGGGCGACAGACTGAGACTCTGTCTCAAAATGAATGAATGAATGAATGAATGGAAGGAAGGAAAAGAAAGGAAAGAAAGGAAAGAAAAGAAAGAAAGACCCAAGACTGGGTAATTTATAAAGGGAAGAGGTTTAATTGACTCACAGTTCTGCATGGCTGGGGAAGCCTTAGGAAACTTACAATTATGGCAGAGGGGGAAGCAGGCACCTTCTTCACAAGACAGCAGGAGAGAGTGTGAACAAGAGCAGGGAAAACTGCCTTATAAAACCATCAGATCTCATGAGAACTCACACACTGTCACAAGAACAGCACGGGGGAAACTGCCCCCATGAGCCAATCACCTCCCACTGATCCTTTCCTCGACACTTGGGAATTACAGGGATTACAATTCAAGATGAGATTTCGGTGGGGACACAGCTAAACCACACCACCAGCTAAACTAAAGTTTCCAGCTTCCTTCACTTAGCTATAATTGTGTAACTATTCTCTTATTAATAGAATGTCAGGGGAGGTAATTTGTGCCATTTCCAAATTGGGCCCAAAGATATTTGATGTGTCTTCTCATACGCTCTTTCTTCTTTCCATGGCTGGAATCTGATGTGATGGTGAGTGACTTTTGATCAGGAAGCTAATGACAATGCCCCATAGAGTGTAAGCAACTCAATGGAAAGCTCTCAGTCCCCTGAAGTATCAGAATTTTCACACTGATTTAGGATAATTATCTGAGATCTCTTATGTGAAAGAGAATATAAATGTTCTAAAAAAATTAGCAGATACTTCTATAGCATTGTCATATAACATACACTAACTCTAAATGTTATATATAGTAACTCTTTTAATATTCTTACCAATGCTAAAAAGAACTAGAAAAGCAAGAGCAAACACATTCAAAAGCTAGCAGAAGGCAAGAAATAACTAAAATCAGAGGAGAACTGAAGGAAATAGAGACACAAAAAACCCTTCAAAAAATTAATGAATCCAGGAGCTTGTTTTTTGAAAAGATCAACAAAATTGATAGGCCGCTAGCAAGACTAATAAAGAAGAAAAGAGAGAAGAATCAAATAGACGCAATAAAAAATGATAAAGGGGATATCACCACTTATCCCACAGAAATACAATCTGCTATCAGAGAATACTACAAACACCGCTACACAAATAAACTAGAAAATCTAGAAGAAACGGATAAATTCCTCAACAAATACACCCTCCCAAGTCTAAACCAGGAAGAAGTTGAACCTCTGAATAGACCAATAACAAGTTCTGAAATTGAGGCAGTACTCAATAGCCTACCAAATAAATAAAGTCCAGGACCAGACAGATTCACAGCTGAATTCTACCAGAGGTACAAATAGGAGCTGTTACCATTCCTTCTGAAACTATTCCAATCGATAGAAAAAGAGGGAATCCTCCATAACAGATTTTATGAGGCCAGCATCATCCTGATACCAAAGCCTGGCAGAGACACAACAAAAAAAGAGAATTTCAGACCAATATCCTTGATGAACATTGATGCAAAAATCCTCAATAAAATACTGGCAAACTGAAACCAAAAGCACATCAAAAAGCTTATCCATCATGCTCAAGTGGGCTTCATCCCTGGGATGCAAGGCTGGTTCAACATACACAAATCAATAAATGTAATCCAGCATATAAACAGAACCAAAGACAAAAACCACATAATTATATCAATAGACGCAGAAAAGGCCTTTGACAAAATTCAACAACCCTTCATGCTAAAAACTCTCAATAAATTAGGTATCGATGAGACGTATCTCAAAATAATAAGAGCTATCTATGACAAACCCACAGCCAATATCATACTGAATGGGCTAAAACTGGAAGCATTCCCTTTGAAAACTGGCACAAGACAGGGATGCCCTCTCTCACCACTCCTATTCAACATAGTGCTAGAAGTTCTGGCCAGGGCAATCAGGCAGGAGAAGGAAATAAAGGCTATTCAATTAGGAAAAGAGGAAGTCAAACTGTCCCTGTTTGCAGATGACATGATTTTATATCTAGAAAACCCCATTGTCTCAGCCCAAAATCTCCTTAAGCTGATTAGCAACTTCAGCAAAGTCTCAGGATACAAAATCAATGTACAAAAATCACAAGCATTCTTGTACACCAATCACAGACAAACAGAGAGCCAAATCATGAGTGAACTCTCATTCACAATTGCTTCAAAGAGAATAAAATACCTAGGAATCCAACTTACAAGGGACGTGAAAGACCTCTTCAAGGAGAACTACAAACCACTGCTCAATGAAATAAAAGAGGATACAAACAAATGGAAGAACATTCCATGCTCATAGATAGGAAGAATCAATATCGTGAAAATGGCCATACTGCCCAAGGTAATTTATAGATTCAATGCCATCCCCATGAAGCTACCAATGACTTTCTTCACAGAATTGGAAAAAACTACTTTAAAGTTCATACGGAACCAAAAAAGAGCCCGCATCGCCAAGTCAATCCTAAGCCAAAAGAACAAAGCTGGAGGCATCACACTACCTGACTTCAAACTATACTACAAGGCTACAGTAACCAAAACAGCATGGTACTGGTACAAAAACAGAGACATAGATCAATGGATCAGAACAGAGCCCTCAGAAATAATGCCACATATCTACAACTATCTGATCTTTGACAAACCTGACAAAAACAAGCAACGGGAAAAGGATTCCCTATTTAATAAATGGTGCTGGGAAAACTGGCTAGCCATATCTAGAAAGCTGAAACTGGATCCCTTCCTTACACCTTATACAAAAATTAATTCAAGATGGATTAAAGACTTAAATGTTAGACCTAAAACCATTAAAATCCTACAAGAAAACCTAGGCAATACCACTCAGGACATAGGCATGGGCAAGGACTTCATGTCTAAAACAACAAAAGCAATGGCAACAAAAGCCAAAATTGACAAATGGGATCTAATTAAACTAAAGAGCTTCTGCACAGCAAAAGAAACTACCATCAGAGTGAACAGGCAACCTACAGAATGGGAGAAAATTTTCGCAACCTACTCATCTGACAAAGGGCTAATATCCAGAACCTACAATGAACTCAAACAAATTTACAAGAAAAAAACAACCCCATCAAAAAGTGGGCAAAGGACATGAACAGACACTTCTCAAAAGAAGGCATTTATGCAGCCAAAACACACATGAAAAACTGCTCATCATCACTGAGCATCAGAGAACTGCAAATCAAAACCACAATGAGATACCATCTCACACCAGTTAGAATGGCGATCATTAAAAAGTCAGGAAACAACAGGTGCTGGAGAGGATGTGGAGAAATAGGAACACTTTTACACTGTTGGTGGGACTGTAAACTAGTTCAACCATTGTGGAAGTCAGTGTGGCCATTCCTCAGGGATCTAGAACTAGAAATACCATTTGACCCAGCCATCCCATTACTGGGTATATACCTAAAGGAGTATAAATCATGCTGCTATAAAGACACATGCACACATATGTTTATTGCGGCACTATTCACAATAGCAAAGACTTGGAACCAACCCAAATGTCCAACAATGATAGACTGGATTAAGAAAATATGGCACATATACACCATGGAATACTATGCAGCCATAAAAAATGATGAGTTCATGTCCTTTTTAGGGACATGGATGAAACTGGAAACCATCATTCTCAGTAAACTATCGCAAGGACAGAAAACCAAACACTGCATGTTCTCACTCATAGGTGGGAATTGAACAATGAGAACACATGGACACAGGAAGGGGAACATCACACTC